>NC_068937.1:76334389-76634389 GCF_016801865.2 Culex pipiens pallens | reverse complement strand
GGTTTTGAAACCGCACTCACCTAGATTTCCATAGGAAATGTGCCTTGTAGGATGTCTACGCTGAATTTCCTCGGACAGGTGAGCCGTACCGACGCCGTCCAAAATGGCGTACTCCTTGCCGTTTCGTGAATGGGTTGGGATTTCACGATGGCGATTTTTGGCTCCTTCCGTCCTTCGTCCTTCGTCCTTGTGGGTCTCGTGGCGCAGGGGTAGCGGCTTCGGCTGCCGATCCCGATGATGCTATGAGACGCGGGTTCGATTCCCGCCTTATCCACTGAGCTTCTATCGGATGGTGAAGTAAAACGTCGGTCCCGGTTTCTCCTGTCTCGTCAGAGGCGCTGGAGCAGAAATCCCACGTTAGAGGAAGGCCATGCCCCGGGGGGCGTAGTGCCAATAGTTTCGTTTTTTCGTCCTTCGACCAGACCAATCCGGTTCGAAGGACCAATGTTCGATAGCTCGTTGTGGTCGCTCCGGATTGGCTGGTCGTTTGGGGAATCGCAGGTCCTTCTGCGGTTCGGGGTGAAGGTTGCCGTGGGTTGGCACTAGTGATCGTCGGACCCGGTTGGTATCGCACAAAAACTCGCGTTTTATTGAAACCACACAACTAGTAAAACTAGTACTTTTATTTAAAGACGTATCACTATTCTAAGTTTTATTAATTCTAGTCAAAAATCTTCCTTGTTCGCACTGCTCGTAAGATGGGTCAAATTGGAATGGGGGGAATATAACATTCTTCGGCTTGAAACCACTTCTTGCCGCGCTAGTCGCTTTTGTTTTAGGAACTACAAGAACTTTTCGTTTAGAAATACAATTCGTACAAATCGTTGGTAGCCATGCCCGTCAGCACAAGCTACTTGGAAGATGTGATCGGGTTGGTCTCCAACAACGGTGTAACGAATGTTACGATGTAACGAATGTTACGGTGTAACCATACTACGGTGTAACCATACTACGGTGTAACGAATGTTACGGTGTAACGAATGTTACGGTGTAACCATACTACGGTGTAACGAATATTACGGTGTAATTATACTACGGTGTAACGAATGATACGGTGTTACGAATGTTACGGTGTAAAGAATGTTACGGTGTAACGAATGCTACGGTGTAACGAATGTTACGGTGTAACGAATGTTGCGGTGTAACGAATGTTGTGGTTTAACGAATGTTGCGGTGTAACGAATTTTACGGTGAAACGTATGTTCGGTGTAACTAATGTCACGGTGTAACGAATGGTTCATGGTTCACTGAACCAGGATTGAACCACAAAGGGAGGTTTAAGCTGAATCAATAGTTGAACCATAGACTAATAAAAGACTACACAGTGGGATCTGAACCATGACTCAACCTTTTTATGACCCCTCGGCATGGCCGGTTCACTGTCAAAAATGACAGATCAAAATGTCAGAAACTGGCTACACTGGTGATTTTCTGACGTTTCTTTTTTCTTTTTGTTTTGATTCTTGAATTTTAACAAACACACACATTCGTTTTATGGGAGGGTGATTTTGCCATCCAAGAGAACCGGAACGACCGACAACTTAGCCGCCATCCGGGTAAGGTCCGGGTTATGGCCATGAAGTTTTCTTCAAAATTTACATTTAATTTCCGTTCATTTTCACCTCAAGTCACTGATAGAACCATTGGCCACTTACGGCATCGGTTTCGGATTGATCAGCAGTTGCCGGATCATGTCATGTAACGTCTCCTGGGACATCCGACTACCGGAAACAAAAGGAATCAAGTCGAGACTGACCGCGGTGGCGGTAAGCGTGATAACGGTGATAACTACCGGTACCGTACCGGACATGTCGGTTAAATCGAACATAATTGAACCGATAGGTACCGGGGATAATTATACAGACGCAAACCCTATCCGACTCGGACAGATCTGGACATGCTGGCGGAATAAGCGCCAAAATGGGCCAATTGCGAGGAATATGGCGAAATAAATCAGCGCATACCCGGCGGTGAACGAAAGAAGAAGAAAGAATGACCCCGGCGATTCCGATCAAGACATTTTTCTTAATCGTCGTTGGACTTCGACAAGTCACGACTAAATATTAACGGAGGTGGAAACCTCGAATCGCGTGCGAGCAAGCTGGTTATCGGCATCGGATCGCTTAGCTTGCTTTTCACTTTTGTAATAAAATAACAAATCATTTTCAAATTTTATTTCATACATTTTAACACATCATCTATTGAATGGATTTCTTTCAGAACGGTGTCTGAATTTAAAATGTATTGCATAGTATTTGATTGCATTCTAACTCAATTTATTCGACCATAGAGATTCTTCACATTATTTTGGTTCACAAATACTTTTGGTTTGATTTGCTTTTCCCTAACACATCCTATCGTAGCTTTCGTGGTTGGTTCGTATAGTGAGCAGATTGTAGCGATCGGAGTTCCCGAAACTGCTCCCCGTGTACACAAGATGTCCTCCTTCCGCTTCTCTTCGCTGATCCATCGCCCGCGCAGCCCAGAACAGACCGTCCCGTTGAGTGATGTCCTACAGATTGTCAACACTTTCATGCGTGGACATCAACCAGCACTTCTCGTTTTGCTGGAACGATCTGCACTACGTCAGGCCGAGGTCCAGCTGCAGCCGCCACGCCAGGCCAAGGCGAGCCGGACTTTACCAAGTTTGGCGATGACTAGACCTGTGTTGGATTCGCCACGCTCGAAATTCCACTGAGCTGTTCCTGGTTAACCTTCATCTTAACCGGCGCGTACGGCTTCTGCACATGTTCGACGATCCGAAGGACAAGACTATCACGAAAGGCAGGACCATCGGCACGGCCAATCTGTCCAGGTCGGGAAGCGATGACGGCCAGCAGACGTCTAGCGTTAAACTACTACTCCTGGTCGGAATCGATCTTGTTAGTCTTTTGACGCTTGGCGTACTTCTTGAGCAGATGCTTGCTGTCCTGTTGGCTAACACATCCTCCTAGCTGGCCTTCAGGTCACGTTTCTTGTCCAGCGGCTGCAGGTAATGGTTCTCGTACCACTGATGAAACGGCGCGGCATCGATCACGACGTGCCTAGCGTGCATCCCTCCGAAGCCCAGGCAAAGTTGCTGGCGTCCAGACGGTGCGCACAGACCTTCCTGTTTCCACAGCGGTTCGCACTTTTGGATCTTGGATTTGGCGGCCGGGCGTACCAACTTGTACTTCCTTTTCTTGCGGACGGCGGCCTTTTGCCCGCCTATTGTGATAGCTATTTTACACTTGATTTTTGGAGATGATAACAGCCTGACAAAATTATGAACCTAAAAGTAACAATTGTTTTTAAAACAACACAAATTTCCATCAAGAATCTGTTCTCACTCTTTCACTCCAGCGACGTAACTTTCTATATGTTGGGAACTTCCGTTGCACCCTGCTAGATGTAAAGCCGCGAACCTGACTGACTGACACAGTCATGTCTCCTGGTGCACTCCAACTCCAACAACCTGCACCGGTTTCAAAACGATTGCTTGAAGGTGTGATGCTGATAATTAATTTTACGAAATTATAAGCAGAAGTTGGCAAAAAAAAATTCCACCCGTCAACAGATTTGCCAAAATAAAAACATAAACAAACTCGTTTCACGCGCGCAAATCAGCGCACAAAGCAAAATCGAAAATAACAGTGCGGCCAAGAAAATCTGTCATACGGGGGGCGAGCCGATGCGGTACAACGTGGGTTCACGCGGTTCACAGCTTATGAGTCATATTTTTTTGAAAAAAATGTTCTGAGTGTTTAGTCTTTAATTAGTCTATGGTTGAACCTAGCCTAACCGGTTCATTTGGGAACTCTTGTTGTGCACACTTAGCACAATTGCAGGGATCGTCCAATCCAAAAAACTACGTAACATAACATCCACTAGCCAATGTCACACTTAGCCTAACCTAAATATCCAACTCAAACACCCTTCAAGAAGTTGTGCACATTAAGCACAACTGCAGGGGTCGTCCAATCCAAAAAAAACTATGTAACAAAATCATCCACTAACCAATCTCAAACATAGCCTAACTCAAATATCCAATTTAAACCATTTTTAAGTAGTTGTGCACACTTAGCACAACTACAGGGATCGTCCAATCCAAAAAATACGTAACAACAGCATCCACTAACCAATCTCACACTTAGCCTTACCCAAATATTCAATTCAAACACCCTCCAAGTAGTTGTGCAAACTTAGCACAACTGCAGGGGTCGTCCAAACCAAAAAAAAAAAACACGTAACAACATCATTTACGTAGTTGTGCACACTTAGCACAACTGCAGGGGTCGTCCATGTTCAAAGACTAAGCATTGATTTTTTTGGAGCACTTTTGTTCTACTCGATACAAACCAAGAATCCATTGCAAGAGACACACTTGTTCTAACTGCAATCTACCATAACAGTTCTAGGGGTTGTGTCCAGGATATCTCGCATTTCTAAAAAGGTTGTATGACATGATGGAAATAAAATAAACTAGCTCAAAGTTTTTACAAAATCTTTTTCTTCTGTTTGTAAGCGTAGATCTATTCGGTTTTCGTCATACTTGGTCTTATTGAAGCTATTTCATGGATTATCATACTTATATTTATGAAACCTTGCACTTCACTAAGTTTTTTCTTCATAAAATTCAAGTTTTAACGGTAGTTGCTCTCAAAAACTGCAATTTTCACACTAAATTTAATGATAACAAGTATATTAAAAAAGTATTGTTGAGAAAAATGTTCCTTAACTAGCAACAATTCAAAGTTACCACGCAAAAAACATTGAAACAACAAATAACTACTATTTTTACAATAAAAAAACTCTGCGCACTTTTGTACCAAGTGCCACGTTGGAAGTATACACGACTCTGCCATCGAAGAAGCATTTTAGCTCAACTGCAAAATTCGCCCTGTGCACGTTTGTGCTAACTCATACAAATCACTGTTCAAGACACACTTGTGCTAATTGCAAGCGTGATTTTTTTTTCGTAATTTCTCTGCCAATTTTATTTTTGCATTTCAAAAGTTTTCATATTTTACCATGTCTTTAAGTTATGTCAGGAGCATACTTTAAAATTATTAGGACAATTGTTTGTCGAATAGTTTCCCAGAAACAGTAATTCAAAGTTAAAAAATCGATTTTCTCGTAACCACCAAAATGTCAGTTAGTATAAGAGAGCACACAAGCATCGATCTATCGGCAATCCCGATCAATTTTTAGAACGATTTACTTTTTGCCTTTCTTACTAAAGAAAGTGTCGTGTACCACGCGGTCCATGTTGGCTCTTAAAATCCAACACGACCAATCGCTTCGAAAATATAACGCAGAATGAATCCAAGATCAAGAACCGTCCCCGAACAAGCGAGAAGATTTTCTTTCGCTTGTCGTCGATCATTTCCTCTCTTTCACTCGTACAGTTTCAAGTTGCTCTGAACTCACACATACATTCTCTCATCTTCCAATCTCACACCATCAGTTTGCGTTGCTTTCTAATACTATCTCCTTCTCGGTTTCGGGTCTATTTCCGGTTGGAATATCGTTCTGTCAAACTTTGCGTAGCTACACGTCTATCTGAATTTAATCTGAACAAGTTAATTTTGAGTAATTGTTCATTGATCTGTTTTTTGAGTACTTTTTTCAAATTACTAAATTTATTATATTTTCACCAGTCTTATATCCCACAATATTCCCCTCCTGTACTCTTATGATTGTGTTCTTATCCGATTTGTTATGTCAACCTTAATTTAAAACAAAACATCTTCATACAGTACTGCTAGAATGTAAAGAAGCATACATCGTACAAATATTCAAATTAACTTCACACATTATCACATATTCATAAATTTCCTCCATTTTCTTTCTATTCCTCTATCTCTATTTTCTCAATTGCATCTCTCTTTATGTACATCTTAGGCTCTCTCTGCATATCCTACTTAGTGTCTCATTTCATTACGTTCTTTACGCGTATATCTTTCTGTATTTCTCATTCTCTCTCTTACACTCAGTGTAATCACTTGTGCTTCTTTCGGAGAAAGACAAGTAAAATTTCCCATACTCTTTTGATGCATCTGTCACTGTCTGCTATCATATCATAAATTTCTCTCTCTGTGTTAATCTCTCTTTTCTCTCCCTATCTATGCACCTCTCTCTTTCTCTCACAAATCCTAATTTGGTTTTCTCAATGCATCTATCTTTGTTGCGTTTCTTTTCTCTGCGTATCTTTCTTTATCACGTTTTTTTCTCTTTTTCATACTTTATCTGCATATCTCTTGCTTCTTCATCTGCATAATTATCTTCGTTCATTTTCCTTTTCTTTTGTTTGTTTGTTTTCTTTTAGTTTGCATCTTCTTGCATTTTCCTTTTTCTTATACTCTTCATTCATCTCTAAAACACTTTTTTCCATCTTCCTTTCGCTTCGTGAGTACCGCTCTTCTGCTTCATTTGCATACATATCCCGGTGTTGAAACTCGCATTCTCTTTTCTTCGGGCAACTATCAACATTGTCGTTCTCTCAACTCCATTTCCTTGAAAACTGTCAGTCCTCAAGATATTTCAAATCATTTATCTCGCCTTGTTATTATCTTTCCTTATCTCACGATATGAGGCTTTCTTTCTTCTATATTTTTCTTCCTTGTTCTTTTCAAAATCTTTTTTCATTGCTCTCCCACACTCTTTTTTCAAAGCATGCATACCTTATGCCTTTTTTTTAAAGAAAGATAAGTAACATTCTTCCAATTTTTATTGATGTATTTCTCTCACTGTCTCTCACTTACATTACATTCTCTTCGTAAATCTCACATTTTCTCTCTTAGCATTCCTCTTTCTCTACCTCTATGTATGTGTACCTCTATGTTTCGTTTCTCTCATTGCATCTGTCTTTTCCGCGATTTTGTTCTCTTCGTATCGCCCTAGTTTGCTATCGCTGATTATCTCTCTTTCACACACTCTCTATGCATCTCTTTTGCTCCTTTTGCCGTAGCACGTTTATTTTAGTCTGCATCTTCCTTGCAATATTTTAGCTAAATTGTATGGAGACGTTAAAAGAGCAACATGGAGTTAAAATTTCTGTCAAGCCTCTGTGAAATTTACCATGCCAGCTGCGAATGTTTCACTCCATATTACCGGCTCACATCTCACTTTTAATTTCTAGATGCTCTTCATTCATCTCCATTTCAATTTTGTTGTATCTTTAACTTGCCTTGTGCATTCTTCATCCACTTCGAGTGCGTTTCTCTTGCTCCATTTGCATCCCTTTCCCAGTGTATGAAACTTACATTCTCTTTTCAGCGTGTTTCCTTTTCTACGCATCTCTTTTCTATATCACTCTTTTAACTCTTTATTCTCTGGGCTCACATTTTTGATTTTTACCTCTTGTTCTAAAATTTGATCATTTCTTTCGAATTCAGTGCAAATTTACCTCAACCATTTCTCTCGTCCACTTTCTCCTCTCTTTCAGTGATTCATTTTGTCGCCTCTCAACCAAATCAACAATTATCTTTCTGTACTTCCATCGCTTGTTCAATTTTTCGTTCGATCGTTGGTTATCTTCTTTTTTTAACCGATTTTATTGTTCAGGCTTTTCAATCTTTTTTGCCTTCAAAGTATCAAAGCTGGCTTTTCTTTCTTTTTTGCACAGCTGTTTGGCTAGTCTTTTTTGCCATAATATTTAAGGCTTATATGTCTTTTTTCATTGCCTTTTCAATTCCGATTCTCAAAATCAGAGATGCGTCCATTATCTTGAGCAGCTCAAATCTCACGGACTGTAAAGCACCGATTCTCTCCGCGCCCCAAGCAACATCAACCTCCTAAAACCCGTTAACCACCACTTCCCCCAGCACCCAGCTCTGCCTGAAATTCAGCAGGCTGCTGCTTCCAAGAGCGATTTGCGAGCTAACTGCTCCATCCACGACCCTAGATTACAAAAAAAAACTATTTCAAACCATTCACCTTTAAAAGAAATCAGGAACCTTAAATTTTACTATTACTTTTATCACTTTTAATTCACTTTCAATGGGAGCTTACCACGCCATTGTCGTGTACCACGCGGTCCATGTTGGCTCTTAAAATCCAACACGACCAATCGCTTCGAAAATATAACGCAGAATGAATCCAAGATCAAGAACCGTCCCCGAACAAGCGAGAAGATTTTCTTTCGCTTGTCGTCGATCATTTCCTCTCTTTCACTCGTACAGTTTCAAGTTGCTCTGAACTCACACATACATTCTCTCATCTTCCAATCTCACACCATCAGTTTGCGTTGCTTTCTAATACTATCTCCTTCTCGGTTTCGGGTCTATTTCCGGTTGGAATATCGTTCTGTCAAACTTTGCATAGCTACACGTCTATCTGAATTTAATCTGAACAAGTTAATTTTGAGTAATTGTTCATTGATCTGTTTTTTGAGTACTTTTTTCAAATTACTAAATTTATTATATTTTCACCAGTCTTATATCCCACAGAAAGGTATAGGTTTTACTTTAAGGCTGGACGTCATTTCCATCTTCGTAAATATGTCGACTCAGCATGAATTTTAATCGGAAAAATCGTCAAAAAATCACACTGCATCGAATTCGACGCTTCGTCGCCAAGTCGACAAGTTGTCAAGTTGAGCTTCGAATACTGGCGCCAGAATGCTGGCGCATATATTTTGTGGCTCGACTTATAATCGTTTTGTAGTAGCTTGTCTACCGATGTTTCCTACAACATGTAAGATATCGTAGCTTTTCGGTTTCTTTTGCCCTGTCCGTTTTTGCATAACTGTCCAATGTTTATGCAAAAACTTTTGTGACATAGGACATTCATCCGGCTACAATCAATTTGTTTCCCGTGCGCTCCTAAAATCGCCTAAATGCAGACTTCATTTTCGTAAGTTTATTTAACAGGGTTCTTTAGATTCCAATAGGAGCTTTCTAAGCTTTTCATCGTTTATATCGTTTTCAAAGTTTCCAATGCTGGCGACGCCAATGCATTGTCACTGGCACATGGGAAGCTTGCTATGATCGCGTTTGTCATAAACGCTTGTTTGATTACAAACGTACAAACATATTGTACGATTGAAAATATTCTTTTGGTGAAAATTGCGGTTTTTATTTCTTTTGGAAATCATATCATTTATAATACATTGCTTTCATCATAAGACTTTCTTTTGTGCTGACGTTATAAATAAACAAAGTCGATGTTATTAATTAACAAAAAATCAACCATTGTTATATTATTTAGTTAGAAAGGCTCTATCCCACCCCAGGTGGGATTAAATCGGGTTTTTCATAAACATACAATAAATGCTTGTTTAAATCAATTCAATCGCTTAATTTCTCATCATGAGTATAAACATTTCCCATCTGCTCCAACCTTCCATCGGATGAGGAAGTAAAATGTCGGTCCCGGCCTTGGTTGTAAGGCCGTTAAGTCATTCCAGGTGTAGGAGTCGTCTCCATGCCATAAGTACAAACAACACACCAAACCAAGCCTACTCCGGTGGAATCTGTGAGGTTAGCTTTATTAGTGATCTGTCAATGACATGGTGAGTAGGTAGAGTGGTAGAGTACAGAGTAGTGGGTCATCCATAGTTTACGTTACATCTCCCCTTTTCGAAAGAAAACTAAAGATCTAATCTAACAGGTGGTTTCACCATTCTACCGGTCCTAGTAAAATATGGCTGCGATGTTCCAGTTGGCGTTGTGGATGCCACCGGAGTGCGTTCAGTTGTCGGTTCCACCAACGACCGATCCGGGATAGGTTCATCGTGAGCCTCAGCAACAGCTTCAGTTTGTTCCGGAATTTGGGCTGAAGACGTCCTCAAGTGTCTTGTGGTGCGACGAAGTACATCACCGTTCTGCGTCTCTACGATGACGGATCTGGGAAGTTCTGTTTTGGCAATCACTCGAGCTGGTTCCCAAGTTTTTGTCAGCTGGTTCTGAACGAGCACCCGGTCGTTGACTTTCATCTCCTGACGACTACGAGCGGCTTGATCGTAGTACGCCTTCTGCTTGTTGCGTTCGACTTCCAGAGATTGCTTCACGTTCTCGACCACCGTAGGTTTCAGCTTTTTCTCGATCATCGGTAGGGGACCATCCACAAACCACGTGGACACATTTTTGGAGATCTCCAACCCCCCCCCCCTTCGTGGACAACTATCCATATAAAAAAAAACTTTTTTGTATGGAGCGTGGACAATCGCCATACCCCCCCCCCCCCTAAAGTGTCCACGTGGTTTATGGATGGCCCCTAGAGGAGTTTTGGTGACCCGACTCATAATCCGCTCGTTTGGTGATTTCAGTGCATCGCTTCTCGGAATGTTACGGTAATTCAACAGGCCCAGCTGAACCGAACTCCCATCTTCGTGGCACTTCTTCAGAACGTTTTTAGCGACTTGTACCGCTCTCTCGCTCATGCCGTTGCTCTGGGGATAATAAGGGCTTGAGGTAACCGGTTCAAACTTCCACTCCTTGGCGAACTTCTGGAAGAGCTGGGACGTGTATTGCCGTGCGTTGTCACTGTGAAACTCTTCCGGTGCTCCCCACACTGAAAACCACCATTCCAGATGTTCGATCACTTCCGAGGACTCCATGGTTCGTAGCTTCTTGAAGTCGATCCAGCCCGAATAGCTATCTACAAGTACGAGGTAGTTCGCTCCCTTGAAGTGAAAAATGTCCGAAGCTACAATCTGGAACGGGTACTCCGGAATCCTTTTCACCATCATGGGCTCCTTGACGTTGCTTCGGCTGAACTTTTGACACGGCCCACATTCGTCTACAAACTGCTGAATGTCTCGACTCATTCCAGGCCAGAAAACCAACTGCTTCGCTCGTCTGATGCAGGATTGGATGCCGAAATGTCCCGCATGTACCTCCTTCAGAACGGTTTGCCGCAGTGAGTGTGGGATCAAAATCCGCTCTCCTTTGTAGACTACTCCAGCGTACGTAGACAACTCGTCCCGAAAGTTCCAGAACGGTTGAATTTCCGGATCCAGCTGAGTGATTACTTCCGGCCATCCCTCGTTGATAACCTGCATCAGCTTTTTGAGCACCGCTTCTTTGTCCGTCTCGGTGACGATCCGGTTCATCCACGACTTCGTCACGTTCATCACGATGTGCACTTCCAGTTCGTCGTCATTCTTCTCCGCGGGATTGTCGACATCGCGGCTCAGAGCGTCCGCGATTGGGACGTCCACTCCCTTGACGTACACCACATCCGGCGCGTAAGGTTGCACGTCCAGGATAATCCGCTTCAATCTTGGTGGTGCTTTGTCCAGCGGCTTTTTGAAAATGGATTCGAGCGGTTTGTGATCCGTTTCCACTTTCACTGGCCTTCCGAAGATGTACGAATGAAACTTTTGGCAACCAAATCTTATGGCAAAAGCTTCTTTTTCTATCTGGGGATAGTTCTGCTGGGCTGGATTCAGGGATTTTGAGGCGTACGCGATCTAGTGTCCGTCTTGCATCAAAACCGCCCCCATCGAGTGTGAGCTGCAATCGACAGACAGGACGTTCTCCTTGTTCACGTCGTAGAACTTTAGAACTGGGAGAGTTGAAAGCAACTCCTTGATGCTTTCGAACGCATGCTGCTGATCGGTCTCCCAACGCCAGGCCACGTCCTTTTGAAGAAGCTGTCTTAGTGGTGCTGTGACTTGCGAGAGGTTAGTGATAAACTTCGAAAGGTACGTTACCATCCCGAGTAGGCGCTGCAACTGCTTTTTGTTATCTGGCACTTTGATTCTGCGGATGGCTTCCAGCTTCTCGTCATCAGGTTTCAATCCTTCAGCAGACACGATATGGCCCAGAAATTTGACCGCTCGCGCCCCGAACTGGCATTTGTCCTTGTTCAGCTTCAAGCCGGCTTCGCGCAGCCGCTTCAAGACCACCGCTGTGATCTCGCTGAGCTGCACCTCGCTGTCTGCATACACCAATATGTCGTCCATCGACACATCGACGTTTGGGATGCCTTCAAGCAGTGTAGAGATGCGATTCTGGAACACTTCCGGTGCCGGTGCAAGACCGAAAGGCATGCGGAGACACGAGAATCTTCCCCACGGTGTGGCAAACGTTAAGTACTTCTGTGAAGCTTCAGAAACCTTTATCTGCCAAAACCCCTTCTTGCAGTCGAGAATCGTGAACCAGGAAGCGTTCTTAATCCTCCCAGCGATTTCCTCGATCGTCCTCAGCGGGTAGTGGCGACGCAGGACGTTCTTGTTAACATCTGAAGGGTCAAGGCACAACCGGATCTTCTTGTTCTTCCTGACGACGACCAGGTTGCTCACCACAGGGGTTGGTTCTTCTTGCTTCTTGATGACGCCCAGCTTTACCATGCTGTCCAGTTCCGCTTTAACTTCTTCTCGTATCTTGTGCGGAATCACGCGCGCTGGGCGAATCTCAAACTTGGCATCCGGCTTGATGTCAAGGTCGTATTCAAATCCGTTCAAGCAGCCTAGACCCTTGAAGATGTCGTCGTCTTTCTCAGCCACGTGAACTCGCTTGATCAGGTTTAGTTTGACGCAGCTGCTGCGTCCCAGAACAGGCACTACATCGAGGTCGATGACTTTGTAAACAAGCGTGGCCTGCTTTCCGTTCACTGTGCTCAGCATCGAAAATTCTCCTGCTACCCGGTTTCGCTGGCCGTTGTACGAGACGATGTACTTCGTTGGGGATTTGTCCAAGTCGACGTTGATTTTCTGCGCTAGCTTGAGAGGTAGCACGTTACACTGGGCACCACAATCTAACTTGAATTTTAGTTTCGTTGCCCCAACGAACACTTCCTCAAACCAATCCCCTTCCTCCGCGTCATCTGCCGCTACCGCGTGCAAGTGCAGGTCGAAAGTCTCCTCATTCAATTCGTCCGACGACTCCGATTCTACAGCTACCGCTGCCGCCTTCCTCTCCGATCGCTTGCCACTTTTCCCAACGGCTGGCTTCCTGAAACAGCAGTCCGGCACGTGTCCCGTTCGATTGCACGTTGAACAGGTTTTCTTGTAAGCCGGGCAGTTCATCTTTCCGTGCTTAGTTCCGCAGCGGCGGCACTTGAAGATCTGGTCCTCCTGTTTCTCTCGTACGGCATCACAACTTTTGGTCTCCGAACTCATCTGATGGAGGGTTTCCGTGGTCTTCTCGCTTGATCGGCATATCTGGATGGCTTTTTCGAGAGTAAGCTTTGGGTCACTGAGCAGCTTCTCTCGAACCTTCTGGCTCCGGATTCCGAGAACTATCTTGTCCTTAAGCAGCCGCTCTTCTGTTGTTGTCCCCTCCTGTACGGTGTTGAAATCGCAGTCCACGATCGCTTGCCGCAGCTTTATCAGGAACGCGTCGAAACTCTCATCAGGGCCTTGGTCCGTTTTGAGGAAGACGTAAGTACTGTACGTCGGATTAGCGGTTGGATTGTAGGCCTCGGCAAACTTCTTTTTAATTTCGTCCGGGTCCTTCTTCTGCGCCGCCGTGAGTTGGAATCCGGCGAATGTTCCCAACACATCCGGTCCCAAACTGTTCATTAGGATTCCGACTTGACGCTCCTTCGGCAGATTCGTGATTCCCGCCGCCAGCTCGAACCACTCGTACTGTTGCAGCCAGTCTCTCCAGATTCGCGCCTTGTCCACCTGGTTCCGGATGTTGATTCTCTCCGGAGGATGAGCTGAGAAGCTCTGAACTGGAGCTGGAGGATCCGCCATTTCGCGCTTCTACTTCGTTGTTACCGGAACTTTTCGCAATACCGACGCCAGACTTACAACGTTACGCGTTTTAAACAAGCTTTTCGCGAATTTTTCGGAAGTTTTTCAGCGTTTTCCGAATTTTTATTCCTCCACGAGGCGTGCCCACTTCTGACACCATGTGAGGTTAGCTTTATTAGTGATCTGTCAATGACATGGTGAGTAGGTAGAGTGGTAGAGTACAGAGTAGTGGGTCATCCATAGTTTACGTTACAGAATCGCTGGCGGCGGTTGGACTCGCAATTCAAAGGTCGTCAGTTCACTTCCACTGGGGTGGAAAGTTCCTTGGAGTAGAAAGAGGTTTGGGTGCTCTCAGCATTCAAGCCTTCGGACTCCTAGGTTCGAGCAGAAACTTGCAATAGAGACCACAAAAGACCCGGGGGTCGTTAATGTGGATGGTTTGATTTTTTTTTTTGAGTATAAACATTACTGTTTAATATTAAAAGAATCAAAGTTGCTGAAACCGCAAGAATATACAATGAATCAAAACTGTAGTTAATTGTACATAACTGATCCATCATAATTGATAAGTGCAGTGCTTCTGGGGACGCGCCGTCCTTTTTTTTCGCGATAATTTTCGTCTCTTTTGTGTCGTTATTTGTGTGCATGGGGTGATTGGTCATTATAATTGAATAATGCCTTCATAAGTGCAGTGCTTCTGGGGATGCGCAGTCCTGTTTTTTCGCGATAATTTTCGTTTCTTTTGTGTCGTTATTTGTGTGCATGGGGTGATTGGTCATAATAATTGAATAATGCCTTCATAAGTGCAGTGCTTCTGGGGACGCGCAGTCCGGTTTTTTCGCAATAATTTTCGTCTCTTTTGTGTCGTTATTTGTGTGCATGGGGTGATTGGTCATAATAATTGAATAATGCCTTCATAAGTGCAGTGCTTCTGGGGACGCGCAGTCCTGTTTTTTCGCGATAATTTTCGTTTCTTTTGTGTCGTTATTTGTGTGCATGGGGTGATGGGTCATAATAATTGAATAATGCCTTCATAAGTGCAGTGCTTCTGGGGACGCGCAGTCCGGTTTTTTCGCGATAATTTTCGTCTCTTTTGTGTCGTTATTTGTGTGCATGGGGTGATTGGTCATAATAATTGAATAATGCCTTCATAAGTGCAGTACTTCTGGGGACGCGCAGTCCTGTTTTTTCGCGATAATTTTCGTCTCTTTTGTGTCGTTATTTGTGTGCATGGGGTGATTGGTCATAATAATTGAATAATGCCTTCATAAGTGCAGTGCTTCTGGGGACGCGCAGTCCGGTTTTTTCGCGATAATTTTCGTCGTAAATGATCGTAAAAATTTATTCCAACTTTCAGTTTTAGTATTAACTCTTTAAACTATCGATTTTATGAACAGTAAAGCGTCATTTATTTACTATTTTTGAAATTTGCTCGCGGTATCTAAATTGTAAAAACAGTAAAATTATACTGATAAGTCCAGCCCATAGCACTACTGCTCGGCTGGCACGCGTTCGATAAAAATTAACCATTTTAAATAATCAATTTTCTATCTTTCCGCAGCCGGCTGCCTAAGATTTAAAAATTTCAACCGATAAACAAAATGCTCATGGTCACATCACTGCCACTCGTGAATCCTGACCTCATACCCATCTACTAACCCCCTCAAAACTCATGTGATACTTTGTCGGAGAAGCAGTCGATTGGGCGGTCTCTATCACTCAAGTATCGGACTAACATTCCCATCCACTTCCCCGTGACTCTACCACTGGTCGTGGCCGGCGCCGGTATTGATCAGCATGATAGGGGCCTTTGAGAAGTTGCGAAGCGAGGAAAGATAGCACCCACTCATCTTCCACGGCTCGTGGATGTAACTTCTGGAGGTCTTGGTCAATAACGGAGTAGCAACTGAGGTGGGCACCTATGCTTATGCTTGCTTATGCTTATGCATAACTGATCCATCATAATTAATGTTTGAAACCATATGTTACAACCTTAAATCTATAACAAAACATTTGTTTGAAAATTCAGCAATTCCCCACGAAAACAGCATGATTCGAAAAAAAATTTCAAAATTTTTCTGGGGGATCCTTGGCCGAAATAATTAGACCCATATTTTTTTGTTTGGCCATTAGGGTGACCTACGCCGTGTTAGGGTGGTCCGAAAAATGGCAATTTTCGTCGATTTTAGCAAAAACCATTTTTTTCAAAAAATCATATCTCCGCGCCATTTCATCCGATTTTAGCTGTCCTAGACGCAAAAGAAAGGTGATTAGTTTGGCTATTTGGGAAAAATAGTAAGAAGTTTCGAAAATCTAGCTTAACATTTGAAAAGGTCATATGAAAACTTAAAATGCTGTTTTGAAGGTCTCGGGACCAAAGAGCCTATGTATGAAAATATTTTTATCGGATTCCTCGGAAAATTTCACATAACATATCAAAAAATGGTGAAGTTATGTTTTCGATACTCTGAGATACGATTTTTTGAAAATACAATGTGTTTTTCGACGCGCCACGCGCAAAAATTGGAAAATGACGAAAACGGGGAAAAATCGACTTTTTTTCACTAAAACTGCGATAACTTTAAAATTTCAGCGATGACCTATAGATGTTATGGTACCAAAAGTTGCGTCTTTTAATTACGAAAATTCATCTCGCTACGAACGCTAGAGCTTCTCATATCAAAATTCGACCAGCCAACATAGGTATATGTGACGCGCTGTTACAAGGTTTGTTTGACTGGAATGTTTCATCGTTGCAGTTGCGAGGTTCGAGGTTCGGTAAACAGAAACATTTCAAACTCCTGAATTTAATTTTCTAACCAAATGTTCCATCAATTGTTCAGACTGAAAAATAAATCGTTAGAATTAAGGCATCGAATTAAATTTCACCGCTAGATGTAGCATTCCATCTAAATCAAAATTCTTGTTGTTTCTTTGAATATTCACGCTAGGTGTCAATACCTCAAACAATTCCTATAAGATTTTAAATATCACACAAATATATGTTATATGTTTATGTTAGCCAATGTAATTGTACTATAGATGGCATTCAAGTTAATTCAGCAACTCAATGAAATAAATAGATAATAAATTTTAACTGTGAGTCCTTGAGATAAAAGTATCTTTTTGATATAGAATCACATTATACCAATTTCAAATGAATGCTAAAATTTAGTCTCCAGGTTTGGTATAACACCATCGAATCATAAATACACTAATCGCATAATTACCTCATTTGAAGCAATGCCCAGAAAATTCCCGAATTTCTGGAAATAGTAGTTTCGTCACTGCACTTGGAAAGATACATTCCTTGGCCAGTCCAGATAAGAGCAGCACCACAGCCTAATATGCCACTAGCCAAATAAAGCAAAAAAGTTTGCGGCCACAGGAACGTCACGATGAAAAAGCTGTAATTAAATAAAAGTATTATGTTTGCAGTGTTAATAACGTTTTATGCATGCGAGAGAGTATAATAAGGTGAAATTGCATGTCCTGCACCCAAATTTATGATTGTTACAAATCGATGAAATCTCAAGGAGATGAAATTTATTAGCAGCACTACTAAAAATGTATGAAGAGACCATCTCACCATACTTGCATTTCACATGTTAGTTCCACAGAGTCACTAACAGAGGGATACAGAAAGAGAGTGCTTATGTCGAAAAGCATAGTTGTACTACATCTTCGCTACACGTACAGATATTTGAACACATATTCAAAGCCAAACAAAAATTAATGATTTCAAATGTGTTGTCAGCAAATTATGGATGGTTTGTTTCTTCATAAATTTTACATCCTCAGTTTGTGAAAACTATGTTTTGTTAAAGAGTTAAACTCGTTTGAGCATTTTTATGCGCTGAAATATCTGTACAATGTTTCAGACAAATCCGCAGCGGTAAAATGTAAACCTCTTTCCTAAGTGCTTCGAATTGAATTTGTAAACAGGATTTGGCCACTCAAGCTTCAAGCTTTTGGAAACGGCATTTATACTTTTTTACAAATAAGATTTGTCTTAGTCCAGCTTTTGAATGGATCAAGATTCATATTCTTATTAGACACGGACAGCGCTATCTGGGAGTGAAAGTACATGATTTTATGTTATCCTAATAAACACCTCTATTCATCATAATTTGCGATCATTGTCGAGTATGTAATAATTAATTACGAAAATTATCAAAATATGTCAGGGCAAAAAAAAAATCAAATTATTCGCTCTACAGCATTGCCTTGGCGTTCTCGATTGCGAGATTCCTACTCGAAACTAGGTGTCCGAAGGCTTGATTGTTGAGGCAATTGCAAACCTCTTTTTACACCTAAGCTTCCATCCACCCCGGGATTCAAACTGACGACCTTTGTATTGTTAGTCCAACTGCCTACCAGCGACTCCACCGAGGCAGGACCCAGGGAAACGACTCCTACACCTGGACTGAGCTAACGACCTAACCTTTAGGTTAGTCCGGGGCCAAAATTTACTACCCCGTCCGACGGAAGGCGTGATCAGGCAAATTTCGACTCGAAAAATCCCACCGGGACCGTCTGGGATCGAACCCAGGCCGACTGGGTGAGAGGCAATCACGCTTACCCCTACACCACGGTTTTGACTGACATATTTTGATAACGAAAATTATCAAAATATTTCAGGGCCTATACTCAATAATACGGTTGTCATTAAAACACTTCAATTTTTGTAAACTTTTTGTGAGTCAATAAATGAATAAATTTAAATTAAATTATTCCAGATAACCAATTGTAATTTAAATTTCTAGTTTTTTGACCTGCACTTTTTTGTGCGTCTCAATTCATTATGTCGCCCAGCTGAATTTGTGCTGATTGACACCGATCTTCATGGTTACACTTATCATCTCGATGGTGTATTCAGGCTTTCAAGTTCTCCTTGACACACTGATAGTACAAAATATTGGAACACACCGCGGTACGGGGGGATTTACGGACGACCGTAAACAGATGAACTTGAAATAATGATAATGGATTAATCACAGCAAGACATTCAGCCACCCACACATTTTTTATGGTTCGTTTAATTTTGTCAAATAGAAAGACTTAATTTTCAGCCTGTGAAATTCAAATGTTGACATTATAAAGTATTATAGCGAAGCTGGCATATCAGCAAAAAAAAAAAAGGAAAAACGAGTGTAAACACTTGCACAACGATAGTGAAAGCATACTTTAGTCATGACCACCAAGCTGAGTTGTTTTTGTAGCATTCTTGATCGTAAGCGAAGGTTACAAACAGGTACATAAAAGAATGAGACGGTCGTTATACACAAAAATAGTTGATTTTATTGTGAGTCAACAGTTCAACAATTTTGAGTCTGGACCCGATGCCTGATTTTTCTGTTACATTCTTATTGGAATTCCATATAAACTGTAACGGGAATCGCAGGCACCGGGCCCTGACTATTAAATATAAAGTGTTATGTTTCCGTTTTGTGCCATCGAACCTCTCCCTTCCAATAGGAATTGGCATTTATTTCTGACAAAACAGTGATGAAACAGATCGCTGTGGCATACAACAAGTTAAACTACCGTGTTGTGTGATCAAACTAACACACATTCAATCAGACGAACATGACCGAAATATATAAAAAAAGACAAACAGACGAACGCCTTATTTCGTGTCCAATTTTGAACGCCTTTACAAATTAGTGAACAATGCTTCCAAAAGTGCTTCGTTTTTGTTGTTGAACTTGGTTTGAGTTGAATAAGCTTTAATTCAGAGAACTGTGTACCTGTTTCTTAAACCGATTAACAGTCTGGACCCGATGCCTGAATTTTCTGTTACATTCTTATTGGAATTCCATATAAAGTGTAACGGGAATCGCAGGCACCGGGTACTCACTACTAATACAGTCTCATTGCACAAAGTATCTTTCCTACCAACAGTTCGTCGCCGTCGTGCTAACTTGTCGTACGTGCATTTTGGGCCAAATTGAGTTAAGAACGCCATTTTGTGCAGCTCACAATGCCTCATCTTTTGACCTTCACAGATCCCCAAAATTTGATTTCAATCCTGAGATATTCAATAAAAACCAAAAAAGCTCCGAAAATTTTTGTCACTCTACATATAAAAGAAGTTTCAATCCTGTCGTGCTATGTTGTCACTACCTGAAAATTGATGTAAGTGTGACAAATGGCAAAGGGATTTCAGGTCAGAATGCGTTTGACGCACGTACATGTTAGACTACCTTAAACATTTTTAATTATAACTCGGGACTCCAGCAACCAACTTCAACCAAACTTCGGGACAATGCACAGAATGGTCAGACAAACAAAACGTGTTTGTTATTGTTTACATTGCGTGCTTTCGTTTTTGTTTATTCAAGGTCAAACATTAAAACGCGTTTTTCTCGGAACGTCAAAATGGCGGGTGCGATATGATAGCACGACGACGTCGAGTTGTGTTTCAACAATTTCAAGGTCGTTCGTTTTCGCTCCTGTCGGTGGAATGCAGCAACAAATAGCTACACAACTAATAATGCATGCATAAATATTAGTTCAAACGATTTAAACTTGTCCCACGTGCCCCGTTAAAATTTCATCTTTAATTTAGTTATTTTCAAATATATTAGATAGTTCTGAAAAAATAGCAATTTTACTTAGAATTTTACGCTACACTTCTCTAACATTATGTGCTAGCTAGTTCCTCAGGAAGTGATGTTATTTATTAAATTTATTGTGGGTTTTATGACATTGGACCTCAATTTACTTATATTTTGTATAATTCTATGTGTTATCATTCAAAAATTTCGTGTTTGCAAACATGTTTAAGGAGAAAAAAGAGTTCCCAAAATCGTGAACAAGCGTTCATGAAAATGGGAACCTCGAACAAAGAGCTCAAATCCCATGGTAAGATTTTGAAAAACGTACCATGAAATTCACGATTTTGGGAACTCTTTTTTCTCCGTGTCTGTTCAATCAGCGAGATTATTTTCATTTCATCTTGGTATAAAAGGATGACTTTTCTGTATTTACAAAAAAAAAAACAAGTCACGATATACAGGTTTGCGTTTATGAGCAAACTGAGTTGTTGTGGAATTATGGAATGTTTTTTGTTACGCATCACTTACCAGTAGGTGAGAGCTCCCAGCAACATTGCAATTTTTGGTCCAGTTTTCGACAGCACGGATGGAGTAATCCAATTGGAAATGGACAGCAATGCATATATAACCTATGCAAGTATGAAGAAAGGAAATTGTAGAAAAATGAAATTATGCAAAATTTAAAGATGTTTATTTAATGCTTTTATCCGTAAGAACAGGCAGTGCATTACCAAAAAGAATAAAGTTGCTTCAAATAAATGAAAAAAAACACCAACAAAAGTACGAAGAACGTTAATCAGCTCTAAACGAAAACAAAAAATATATACCCCGGCCTTTTTTTTCACCTTGTTCAATTAAATTAACGTTACCGATTTAAAATTAAAGTACACTCTTGTTTGATGCAAAAAGGAAATAACAGATCTGAAAGCTTCAGATGTGTACCAAATTTTAAAAATCAATTAACTATATTCTCCGAAACGAAAATAACGATCTTTGAACGATTATCGGATTCAAGATTTATTACATAAAGTTTTTAGTTATTTTAACATGTTTGAATCGTGATGTTTCTTTAAATTGGATATAGAAAAAGTGACATATACTTTTAGGCCAAACATGCAAAAAATTTCAAACTGCCGTTCAATTTATTGATGGTGTGGAAATACTTTACCGCCAAACTAGTATATCCATCTCCGGTAAACGTGGGATCATCTGTTTTGATACTGTTTATCACAGTTTGCTGAAAGTGTTAGTGAAAGAAAGAAAACATGTTTGAAGACGTATGCCGCACATTATAAAAAAAGCACATCACGCTTGAAACATGTTCGTACTTCAATATTCGCCATCGTTTGAAAGGCAGTGAACAAAAGCATGAACCCGAGGCCCAGAATGATAACGCTGGTCAGCCGCTGATCCATGATGCTGGATTCTTCTTGTTTTACACTAAGTTACACAAAATTTATATGACACTCTATCATTTCCTGACACGTAACGTCTGCGCCTATTGCAATGTTGCAGCTTCGTTTGGTCCACAACACTGTTCAACAAAGCTGCTATATTTTTCATATATAAATATATTCAGGCACCACGCACTGCAATCGCGATTGTCCAGGCCAAAAATGAACTGCACCAGACAACGAACGACAAACTATTGAAAACGAGACACAACACAACTCTCTGCTACCAGTTATCACATCTGAATGTTGCAAACGTTGTCGTTTGGAAGTCTTTTGAATATTTGATATTCCCGTTTAAAAAAAAATAAGCTAATTATCCCAGTTTTCAATTTTTGACTGTTTTTTTGTTATAAATATTGATTTAAACAGTTTATATGTATAAAAATATTCAAACTACAGTGTTAAACGTAAACTACGTTGATATTCCGAACGCCACATAGCCAACTTGCAAGCTACGATCATGATGAATGGTAGTTAGGGTGACCACAGAAAAAATATACTGATTCTGAAAAACCATTCATTCATATTTTGACTAAATTTGATGCTTCATAAGAAATTCACATCTTTTGCAAATATTATACTAATTATCTCTTTACAGTTGATCGCGCGGGATATCAATGGAGCACCGGATTCGAGTGGTAGAAATGGAAGTGCTCCATTGTCAATTTCTACCAGCCTAAATGTGATTCACAAATAAATTTAATTTAATCCCTGTCTGTCCCTGGCCCATCTCTGACGAGAGCCAATGGTGATTCTTGCTCTTTTTGATGTCTCCTCGGCTCGCATCCCATGTACTGTTCCCTTTAGAGTTTAGTCAGTAATAATTATTAATATTGACAAAAAAAAGGACTTGAGGCGTAATCTAACTGCAAGTTCTTACAGAATGCTTTCTTCGGACTGGCTGCGCCTGTGTTCGATTAGATTATACCTTACGCATTTAGTAATAAATGTCGTTTCTGTTCGCGCAATAAAATTGTTTTACTCACGTAGTTAAAAACAGTGTTTTAATCAGTGTCCGAATTCTCACGAACCGACAAAACGCGCGAACAACAGTTATGAATCAATTGAGTTTCTGGTCACAGTTTCTAAATCATGTTAACAGTTTTTATTTATGTCCAGAAACCAGGTAAAATCGGAACCTTCTCTCATCATGTTTGCTAAAAATAGTCACTCTAACGCTTGTTGTTGATATCACGTGCTTCACTATATAGCCAAGGCAGTGAAGTAGTAGTGGTCGTATCGCTTTTCGCAAGGCTGCTCATTCGGCTCAATACTGTAAGCGGGGGGTATATTGAACCATTTCCTTTTTTTTTAAAATAAATATATCTTTATTGAACATTCTTATAGTAATTACATATCATTTACATAGCAAGTGGTATGGCTAAATGCTCTTCATCTGTGTTGTACTTTTCGTTTTATAATTAACTGATCACATTTATTTATTGATTTGAAATTGTTTTACATTTTTGCATTGAATGGAATACATTTGGATAAACAAGAAAAAAAAAACACTTTTACAACTAATCCTAACTTAACACTAAAATAAAAATTCTTTGAATTATTTAAAATCATTAGAACGAGTAAACTACGAACTGCATTTTAAAATTAACCCTCCAAGCGTTCTTACTTGTTCCGCACGAGTTTTGCAACCAAGCAGTGTTGTTGTCATCTCGATGAAAATGTTTAGAAGTGTTTGTGGTGAAAACAGGTCACCCTTCATCCGTTGATGCTGGTTGGTTTTTCCTCGATTGCTGACTGAAGCCTGGAGGTGTTGAGAATACTGCAACTTTTTGCCGCTGATTCAACGCAATGGCTGCAGATTTGGAACCACTTGAGCAGATCCCGCTCCTGGTGACGCCAAAGCAGGAAAATCTACGTCCGTGAATGCTGGTGGTGTTTTGCGACGATTTGGTTGGTGCCTCGTCGTCGCTTGCTGCCGAATTTTCTCAAACTCAGCTCGTTATGAGCAGCTAAAATTTTTGGTCGAATCGTCGCCACCGCGATTGAAGCATTTGGCTTCGATGTTCTCGTTGATTGTGTTGCAAGCTTGAGTTTTATGCTCACCTCCGCACAACGACTCTTGATGAAACTAGGGACCTACATAGGGAAATGAAATGTTCTGGGATGAATTTCAAACACCCAAAGTCATTCAAATTTAAGGTTGAAAAACTTGTAGTTTTTCTTTGGTGCTGGCACTTTTCATGTACAAAACAAGCACAAACATAATAAAAACTGCCAGATTATTATCAACAACAGTTTTACAATACTTGTGATTGTTGTAAGTCTCGTTTTTTGCCAAAATTATTTTTTAATTGATTCCGACCTTATTGTTGCATGATCTTGTTGCTCGATTGGAACCCCGATTTGACAGTTCGATTGGAACCCTGAGAGTGACATTTCGCCTCTCTATATAGGCTCTCTAGATGAAACAGTTCCTTTCACCATGCAAGTAGTTCGAACATTGTGTCACGTCGCGGTGCACTGGACGATAACGTCCCCAAACTACTTTCAGCTCAGACGGAGTTGTCGATCCTTTCTCGAGATGAACCAGGTACAGTTGATCACGATACTTGATGTCCTTGTTGTGTCTCGTCATCTTGAATACTTCGATCACGTTCAACTTAAGAGTTTTGAGCTCTTCTTTCAGCTCTTTCAGCGTATTTAAAAACGTGGGTTTTTATAGAAAACCTAGATGTTTGGGTATCAAAAGATCGGAAATTTTATGCCCTTTCCGATACCACATAGGTTGACTTGTGAATCGTGGACCGGTTCGGATGCCGGCGGATTTTCCAACCAGGGCTGCGGAGTCGGGTCATATTTCAAGCGACTCCGACTCCGACTCCGGCTCCGGCTTTCCACAAATTGATGACTCCGGCTCCGACTCCGACTCCGGCCTTCCAACTCTAGCTGACTCCGACTCCGACTCCGACTCCAGCTTTCCACAAATTGTTGACTCCGGCTCCGACTCCGACACCAAATCTTTATTTAAAATATTTTTAAAATTTGAATTAATCACATCACTCACATTTCAGTTCACACTTGCGCGAATACTGTAAACCGGGGTGACATTTATGTTCGGGGTGTTTCGCAAAATTCTAAATACGAATTATTTATACAAGCAGAATGGTATGGAACCATACTAAGCTTGGTAGATAAGTGTTCGTTGTTCTATGTTACATGTTTTCAGCGTTATATAAACAAAAATCATAAATATCTTCAGATTTAAACGCATTTTAAGCACAACAATTTTGTAAATAAATTTAAATTTTGTTGTTTGAAAAATTGGAACTTTTTATTTAATTACTTTAAATTTACTTTCATTTTTTTTATTTATATGCTAGCTAACTAATTTTTAATTGTACTTTTTTTTAATGAAATATTAAAAGAAAGTTAGCCTTCATGATCGAATTGACATATAAAATCAATTTGCATAACTTTAGGCTGAAATTTTGAAGAAACACAGTAACTATCAAAGATATCCTGGTTTTGAAATAGACAATTTTCAAAGCCACTATTTTTTAAAGCTCTTTTGAATTTATTTCAGAGGACGTACATGGAAATTATGTGATCCAGCCCAGTACACACTTTAAACATATAAATAATGAGAAAATTCTAAAATTTGAAAAATAAATTAAAATTATAGCAATTATATCACCCCGATTTAAGGTGTTTAAAAAAATAGACTTGTTCAAAGATATTATTTAGGGATCCACCACTTGCATATATTTTTTGCTTCGACTTTTTTTATGCGATCAGGGGCAGTATAATAGTTGATAATTTATTAGTAGAGTTATAATGTCAATTTTACAAATGTTTTTTAAATATATTTTTTTTTCGTTAGTACCGATAGTGAACCTTAATTTTCCTATAAAAAAAGATCTACTTAAAATCTTAGCAATTATATGGTGATATATTGACATTTAGTTGAATTAAAAGTTTGCAAAATTAAGTTTAGATAAGTTTTATATAGAATTTCCAGAGTTATGTAAACTTTTATACTAAGTAGTTAGTAAACTTTATATTCAATCTAAATTATTTTATATCGGTCAAAGATGCCAATTTGGAGTTGGGGGGCTGGATTTATGGTGATTTGTCAACAAATAACTTTATGTTAATTTTCGAAAGGTGTACAAACTTTTTTAGCACCTTTTTTATTTTTGTAATAGTATTTGTTATAGAAGTTTTTTATAGAAATCATCTTTTCATAAGCTTTTTGTAGCAAAATGTTCGGCGTGAGTTTTTGAATAAAACGTAGTACTAGGTTTTTGTCAAACTTTGAATTCTTAACATGTTTCATCACAAAATGCGCATAGGGCCCAAGGGGTGTAAATACTTTTTTTTAAATATTGTAAATGCAAGCAAAAAGAGACTCAAAGAATCAATTAATTATGTTAATAATTATTTAAATATGTTTTAATTTTTTGACTACAAAGCCACAATAGTTTACTATTGTATGAGTTATGAAACTATAGTTTAGTGTATACAAACATTGACAAGAGAGGATTAACAGATTATCATGCTGTGATCTTAGTGAAATTACACAATAAGAGCTTTCCAATCACAATAAAAATGCTTCGAAAACAACATGACATCTAATAATTATCTTGATCCAAAAAATAAATTAATTAAAAAAAATGTCAACGCAGTGCACGCGATTCAATAAATAAATTTAAAAAATTGGTAATTAACCAAAAAATTATAACAAATATTGAACAATAAATAAGTTCATAAATTATATAAAATATATTGATAACTCCGACTCCAGCTCCGACTCCAGGTCTATCAGAAATTTACGACTCCGGCTCCGACTCCGACTCCAGCTCATAAAATTTAGCCAGCTCCGACTCCGACTCCGACTCCAGCTATTCGAGTTTTGACGACTCCGACTCCGACTCCGACTCCAGGTCCCCAAAAAGACCCGACTCCACCGACTCCGGTTCCGACTCCGACTCCACAGCCCTGTTTCCGACGACGTAGTTCCGGGTTGGTACGAAATTCCAACGAAAAATCTATTCTATCGATACAAAAAACCCCAAAATGGTGTTATACCCACTCCAAAATATTTATTTAGCAATTCTATGGTAATATATTCACATTTAGTTAAATTAAAAGTTTGCAAAATTAAGTTTAGATAAGTTTTATATAGAATTTCTAGAGTTTTATAAACTTTTATACTAAGTAGTTAGTAAACTTTATATTCAATCCAAATTATTTTTTTAATCAGTCAAGGATGCCTATTTGGAGTTGGGAGACTGGATTCATGGTGATTTGTCAACAAATAACTTTATTTTTGTTAATTTTTCGAAAGGTGTACAAACTTTTTTTTTGCACCTTTTTTTATTTTTGTAATAGTATTTGTTATATAACTTTTTATGGAAATAATCTATTCATGAGCTTTTTGTAGCAAATAGTTCGGCATGAGTTTCTGAACAAAACGTAGTACTAGGTTTCTGTCAAACTTTAAATTGTTTACATATTTCATCACAAAATGTGCATTGTGCCCAAGGGGTGTTAATACTTTTTGCCTTTCTTACTAAAGAAAGGTATAGGGTTTGCTTTTGGCTCCGACGCCAAATCAAGCATCGTTCCCAAATCATTTCTCGAGAAATATTCATTCGAAAAATCTGCAAAAAATCATGGACGATCGATTTTCGACGCCCGATCGATTGACAATGACAGAATTGGTCTACCTCCAATATCCGAATTTTGGCGCTTAATTTACTGTAGAGCACGCGTGACGTCCGTGTGTGGTAAAAAAGTGCTCAATTTTGTGGTAGGGGGTTTCTCAGAGCCCACATTATGGATTTAAGCTCTCTTGGGCGCATTTGAAAGGGGATGTGCTGAACCTGAACCAGTTCCATACCAAATTTGAATTTATCCATTTTTATGGGGACTCGGAGTGTGTTTTCACCAAATCAGACGGTTTTCAAATGAAAATTCGGTCGAAAATTGAAGTATTGAAATCGTTTATTTATCCAAAAAATTGCATTTTCCAGCCCTACATCTACCCAAATTTTCATCCATGTCGGTAATGTGCGCGGGACCGTGGTGTAGGGGTAAGCGTGATTGCCTCTCACCCAGTCGGCCTGGGTTCGATCCCAGACGGTCCCGGTGGCATTTTTCGAGACGAGATTTGTCTGATCACGCCTTCCGTCGGAAGGGAAGTAAATGTTGGCCCCGGTCTAACCTAAAGGATAGGTCGTTAGCTCAGTCCAGGTGTAGGAGTCGTCTCCCTGGATCCTGTCTCGGTGGAGTCGCTGGTAGGCAGTTGGACTAACAATCCAAAGGTCGTCAGTTCGAATCCCGGGGTGGATGGAAGCTAAGGTGTAAAAAGAGGTTTGCAATTGCCTCAACAATCAAGCCTTCGAACACCTAGTTTCGAGTAGGAATCTCGCAATCGAGAACGCCAAGGCAATGCTGTAGAGCGAATAATTTGATTTTTTGATCGGTAATGTGGTTCTTGATTTACAGCTTGTGGACTAATTCACTGCTATGAGACGCGGGTTCGATTCCCGCCTTATCCACTGAGCTTCTATCGGATGGTGAAGTAAAACGTCGGTCCCGGTTTCTCCTGTCTCGTCAGAGGCGCTGGAGCAGAAATCCCACGTTAGAGGAAGGCCATGCCCCGGGGGCGTAGTGCCAATAGTTTCGTTTTTTCGGACTAATTCACTATGAGGGGGAAAAACCCCTAAAAAATGTAAAAGCCAATTTTCACCAAATGCCAAAACTATTCCTTTGGCATTTTATCTAATTTTTTTTCTCCACATCATAATCTAGACCATACTCGATGTTCTGAAACAAATTTGACCTCATTCGGATTTACCGTTCAGATATTAGAAAATTTCCATTTTTGCCTTTCTTACTAAAGAAAGGTATAGGGTTTGCTTTTGGCTCCGACGCCAAATCAAGCTTCGTTCCCAAATCATTTCTCGAGAAATATTCATTCGAAAAATCTACAAAAAATCATGGACGATCGATTTTCGTTGCTCCGTCGACAAGTTGTCAAGTTGAGCTTCACATGCAGACGCGAGCAATGCTGGCGCGTGATGCTGGCGCGTATAGAGTTTTGATACTAGATTACCCCCTTTTAGTGCAAGTTGCTTTATCGATTGCTCGTTCATCACACATCGCCTATCATTATTTTCTATGCTAAGCTTCAGTGAACGCAAACTAGACGCAAGCAGCTATCTGTTCTGAAGCCTCATGCTCATTCTTTTGCCTTTCTTTTTTGTTTTGTTCATTCTCTGATCGAAATCTGAGCGAACGAATTTCTGGGAAGCGTCCAAGCTTCCCATGTGCCAGTGACAACGCACATCGCGGGTTTGGTTTTCTAGCTTCGGTACTAGTCTTTTTTTGTATTAGTAATTTTTGTTCATCGTACCAGCGCACCAAGGTGGTTTATTCGGTACGTTTGCGTTTGTCGTAGTGAAGTCCCACCGAGCGCTCAGTCGTTGTATGCTTCCCAATCCCAAAAACGCCTAAATGCATACTACATAATTTTCTGGCTTGCTTATTGAAAGCTCACAATTTTGCCTAACGCCTAAATGACAGTTTAGTGAATTACAGTAGGCGTTTCAAAGCTTTCAAGAACATTTATGCGGCTTTACCGTTACATCGTTGTTTACAACACGGCAAACTTTCTGCCAGTCATTTTGTAACCACTTTAACGCATTGGAGCAAGACGGAATTATTTTGTTTTCTCGTTAATTTTTAATATTTTGAAAAGTGCAAAAAAAACACTCAGAGAATATGAACAATTTAGCGATACGCAGAAAACATTACGAACATCGCAAATTGTGAGCTAATTCTCTGTCTCAAAAACAATGTGTTCTGATTTAAAAAATCGAAAATGCTTGTGTGCGAGCACAGCTTACAACCGGCCATGGCAAATGGGGCAAAAACCAGCGCTTTTCAGTTATATGAAAAAATATGGCTGAGTTTGAATTAATGAATGGACCATTCTTTATTTGGCTATTTCTTTGAAAAAAAAATCAACTGCGTTAACTTCCTTTTGTAAGAAAGGCTCTATCTCACCCCAGGTGGGATTAAATCGGGTTTTTGGTAACATGTCTATTTTTTCGAAAAAAAACTTTGTTTTTAAATCATAACTTGACCACATTCGCACAGATTCAAATTTGAATTCGCACGGGACAAATTTTATCTGAAAAGTGCTTCCTTTGCATTTGGTATTTTGGAACGATATCAAATAATACAAACTACATTATATGTTTTAATAACGAACAATCTTTTTTCACCGGTTGTCACTGATGGAAAAGATCATGACCGGTTTTGCCTTCCTCACCTCACTGAGGCAAGGCTATAAAATCACTCGAAAAATGAACTTCTTAAATACACCTCCTAGATATACCTTCACGTATACCTATCGACTCAGAATCAAATTCTGAACAAATGTCTGTGGGGATGTGTGTAGACATGATTTTTTTTCCACACGATTATCTCAGAACTGGCTGAACCGATTTTGGCCGGATCTGCCTTATTCTGTTCGTTTTGGGGTCCCCTAAGACCCTTTTAAATTTTATCCTGTTTAATGAAGTACTTTTAAAGTTATGCCAAGAAACAGTTTTTTTGTAGCTACAAAAAAGGGTGATATTTGCATAACCTCAAAGGCCGGATCTTTTTGCTTACGAGCGAGAGTCGCGCAGCATGCGTAGGGATTTTGGTCTGACCACGCGGGGGATTGGCAGCCACACCCACTTGCATGCGTATCGCCCGGTTGCCACATTGCTTAAGCAGTGTCTGCGTCTCTTCTGGAAAAAATCTGTATTAATTATGTTGCTGCATAATTTGGTCTAGACAAAGATTTACACGAACTTTTTACTGAAATATATAACTCATGGGACTTTCTCCTTTATTTTGGAGAGTTGGTAAAAAAAAGAATTCTTGACTTTTTTTTGATAACGTCCTATAAACAAATGTAAACATTGAGTGTATCCCTTTCAAACCTTATGTCAAAGTCCATCGGAGTAAGCGGGATACACTCAATGTTTACATTTGTTTATAGGACCTTATCAAAAAAAACTCAAGAATTGAAAATTGCTGTTCAAGTAAAATCAATAATTATAAAAAATAAATGAAAAAAAAATAAAAAAAATAAAAAAAAAACTCTTAAATTAATTTGTAAATACAACCTAAAATACAACATGAATGTGAGGAAGGCACCAACCACCTTAAGGTGGATTAAGTAACGTTTTTTTATTACAGCAAGCTATCGGTTATGGTTTGGTTTATCTTATATGAAACAAGCCTTACCCGACAAACTTCGTTCTGCCTTTTTTTCGTTTGTTGACGTTTTTAACTTTTTTGCTTATTCAGCCTCCTGTGATCAAAATTTGATTTTACGTAACTTTTCCCATACAATCTGTCGATTTTCCGGAATCGGTTCCAGAGTGGCCAAAGTTGTAACTTTTTGGCGTAAGAACCTTCCTTGAACTTATACGAACCCAACGCAACAAAGAGCACCTCGATCCGACGTTCCGTGTTGAATTGATTCGCGTTCGAACAAAACCATCGAAATTTTTTATATATATATATATATATATATATATATATATATATATATATATATATATATATATATATATATATATATATATATATATATATATATATATATATATATATATAAGAAGATGTTTGACTGGATCTTTGTATAAACTTATTTACATTCAACGTGCATCCATCACGCACTAAAATGATAATGAGTGGGTGTTAATCGTTCTTGAAGGACTCCGAAAAGATTGCAAAAATGTTTATAAAAAAAAACTCGAAACAAATCCATACCAGGCAAATTGAGTCGAATGCTCATGCTTTAAAATCGTAGTTTAGATGTAAATTGAAAGAGATATGCTGGTTACAAAAATATCTTCAGTAAATTTATAAAATACCACTTTGGGCGAATAAGCTCATTGCCGCAACTTTGTTTTAATCCATCTAATGTTGGTCTTAAAAAAATGAATCTGTGATTACAACAAAAATAAACCCATTTTGTGAGTTTGATACATTTCCTGTAACTAACTGAAACGGTTTGAATTTTCATTCTACCGTCAGTTTTACGAGCTGCTTACAGCGTAAATTTCGTGAATGAAAACCTCAAAAGAAAAAAAGGTGTCGGTTGCGCGCCAAGACGATGCATAAATAATGAACGTGTCAACTGACTATGGTGTTCGGCTCTCTAAATTTACAATAAAAGCTGGAAAATATTTCTGCACATGTTTTTTATTGCCTCCTACGCCGAAAAAAAGTAAAGGATAACCGAACCGTAACACAGGCCAGACTCGTGCAAACGGAGAGCACATACAGTATTGGAGAATAAAGTGCAGGACTAGACCACGATACTGTCGGGATTCTGCGCAGTATTTGACATTGCTCTCAATTGGAAGAGAATCAGATTTCGTGAAGTTCAGCAAACTTTTAGTCAAGCAAAGAATTCAGTTTTAATACAGTGGTTAAGGAAAAATCCGTGCGAATCATTAATTTTCAAGAAATAGGAAGAAAGTTTACGCTAAACCACAGGAATTTAGTGCTTGTAACAATAATCCACGCAACGTGTTCATAACTTCTGATGAAATCCTATGTTCAATGTATAATCTGCCTTTTTTGATAGTGTCTAGCATTGTTCTATTTAATGTTTGATTTTTTTTCAGTACCTTATTTCAATGTTATTAAAATAATTATCATTTTGTCACCAACTTATGAGACTATAAAACAAAAAAATAGTTTTTCAAACAATCTTTATAGCTGCAAATCTCATTTTATTCTCCCACTCTCATTTCTCGCTCTCGTTATCCTTTGCAACACTATACTGTATCCTTTTTGCAACACATTCTTATCTATCAGTGAATCTTCGTCCATCGAAAAAATCAGTGATTTGGAAAAATGTTTCAATAGTTGCTTATTGTTTCACAAACCATGGATGTAACAATATACTTTCGCTGTAAATGGAATTTACATCACCGATAGCGCAAACATCAAAGCAGATGACGGAAACAGTGGATTCGAGATTGTGGTGGAAAGAAGAATCATTCAATTAACAGCATATTGATGCGCTTCGGAAAATTGCAAATATTCTCTACTGTCATTTTTCTCCTCGCGCCATCAATTTATTACCAATTTGTGTAGTGTAAAGTGCAAACGAAAGGCATAAAAATTTGCCCTGATAGTGGTCTCGTACTGAAAAAGTGCCAATACTAGCAAAGCAGGTGAAAAAGGCCATGAGTCTTGTGGAAATCATGAATTCATGAATATTCAAATGAGCCGTGTATGGTGTTTCTGGTGGATCCCACACATAAGGATTAAACTCCAATACCTTTGAATTGAAAGAATGCTACAGAAAACGGCGACAATTGATTCAGCCTAATAGGTAAAAAATAGTTACCATTTTTCCAATCATACATTTATTCTATAAAATATGCCTGTGCTGTTTTAATTTGCATACGATTTTGAAAAAAAAAATCAATCTGTTGGACAAAACAATGTAGCTAAATTTACAATTTATATTATTCTAGTCGCTATCTCATAGGACACAATTATTTTTAAAAATCCTCTGAAACACTCAATTGAAACTTTTTTTTTCCAAAACCTTCGAGTTCTCGATGATTTTGACTCTGTTTTCATGTATTCATGTCAGCATTATTATTCTGATTAGAACTTTGTTTATAACTAAGGCTACCAAATCATGTTTAGCAAAAATTCGTACACATTGCTGATATGACCCCATGTTATAACAAAACAAAAAATAGGAGCGGCCGTGGCTGACTGGTTACGGTGTTCGCTTTGTAAGCGAATGGTCCTGGGTTCGATTCCCATCTGCTCCCAACGAGAAAGTATAGGGAATATAAATCTTGAAACTCTGAACATGAACGAAAAATCAAGGTCGCTCGAGTCGGGGTTCGATCCCCCGTCCTTTGGATTGGTAAGCAAAAATGCTAACCACTATGCCATCGCGACTTGGTGAGCTATAACTGGAATTAGGAATACTGTTGCTACCAACTATATACGCGCTGGGTCCTTATCCATTTGACAAGGGTTCGGAAGTTCTAAATAACGTTTGAACCCGATTGGTGCAAACGTTCTTCAGGGCGGGGCTTGTCGATAAAGCTGAAGTACCTCGCGCTCGGCTAGCCAGCGTAGAAATGGATCACCGAAGCTCGGCAGAGCTAACACCTTCCAAATGCCTATGCGAGTTATTTTGTAGATCTAAAAATACATGGAAACAACTCAATTTGTAAGAAGCGGCCGTGTGGTCCCGTTTGGTTGGTTGCACACACACACATGTTATAACAAAACAAAAAATGTTAAGGAATGATTTGGATAAATTTGGAATTCAAAATATAAAACAGTGTCGTATTTACAGCTGCAATTTATACTTTGCTATAAGAGTGCTTATTACTTGCACGTTTTGAAAACATTCTCAAAATAAACATTTGCTGAATCATGTCTGTATGGTCTACATTTTATTAAATTTTCAAAAGTTTACGAAATGGCAAGTTTGCTGTTACGAATAATATCGATCTAAGTGTTATCACGAGAACATTTGTCAACTCTGATTTTTACATGTTTTCACAATCTTTAGATAGCCTTTAGATATTTTATTGGATAAATATGTTTTGCAAGGAATTTGAATAGAACAATTATTGATAATCAACTTTGAACTGAAGCAAACATAGAAAACTACCCAAATAATCCTTTTAAAATCAAACTGACAGTTACATACAATTTTCTAATTAGTAAAAGCTTTGGCCAAATCAAAAAAGCAATTCAATTGGTCACTGTCACATTGAATTCCGTACAAATCCGTATTAGCATAGCATAGCATTGGTGTCTACCCGTAGCTGCTACTTCGTTATTGACCAGGACCCCCAAAAATTGCTCCGTGGACCACAGATAAAAAGTAGGAACCAATCATCACCCCTTCGCAATTTTCAAAGGTCCCTATCATGCTGATCAATACCGACGCCGGCCACGACCAGTGGTAAGACACGGGGAAGTGGATGGGAATGTTAGTCCGATACTTGAGTGATGGGACCGCCAAATCGACTGCGTCTCCGACAAAGTATCACATGAGTTTTGAGGGGTTAGTAAGATGGGTATGAGGTCAGGATTCACTGTGGTAGGTGATGCGACCATAAGCAATTTGTTTATCGGTTGAATTTTTTTAAAAATCTTAGGCAGCCGGCTGCGGAAAGATACATTGTTAATTATTTAGAAAGTTTTTAAACGAACGCGTGCCTTCCGAGCATTGGTGCTGTGGGAAGGACTTTTGATTTGCGAAAACATATTAAATTTTAAATAAAAAAATATACAAATGTAAAAATAAAAATATATAAGAAAATATGCGAATTGATAAAATAAATAAGTCAAAGGATTGAGAATAATACACAAATGTGATCGGACAATATTCAATAAAATCGCGTGACAAACTCGACGGCAAACGTGGCAAAACATACTCTGGACGAAAACGAAACCGAACAACTTTTCGACCCGAAAAATCATTCGCGACTCGGGACAACAAAGACGGAAAAGGCAATGAAAATCCCGCGAGACGACCGTGACGCGCACCCAATCGTGATGATCTAATTAATCACAAGAGAAACATTTTTAATTATCGACCGATTTTGAATTATTTCGCGGCAAAAGAATAGTATTAAGTCATTGAGAAGATTGAGAAAATATTTAAAAGCAAACGAACTAAACCGGTGGCGAGCAAATAAAATTATTGAACATTGTCTGAAATAATTTTGAGCTAATTAAAAAAAACGCGTTATTGAACCCTCTGCTAACTTCTACCTAAGAAATAAATATATCTGCTATCCTTCTCGCACATGCCACAAAAAGAACAAAACGCGACCAAAATAGAAAATAAAAGAGTAAGGAGGAGAAAAAAAAAAAAAGAACGCTCTCACCCGAATCCAGCAACGATGACGACAAGCAACAGCTGATAAGTCCAATACGCCAGCGGAGCCTTTTCCTGGCGCAGGACAAGCGGTGGGTTGGCAGTTGCGATCTCGCAAGGGTTTTTTTTCCTTTCTACGCTACGCTTATCAGCAGCAAGCACACACACCACAACGATTTACAAAAGCACACACGACGTCCACATCCAGGCACGGCGCGGAACTTCCGCTCTAACTACTTTGCTTTGCTAGGCATCCTTGGCCTATTCGATTAAATATCTGCAGGTTTTGCAAAAAGTCTGCATGTTCTAATTTGGCCCTTTACCCCAACATCAAATGACGTTTGAATCAACACGCGCGACTGATCATGCAGCAGTAGAATCCATCTCCTGACATTGTTTCGGCGGATGCACGATTTCAGTGTCAAACACAAACACACAAGCAACCAGTACGTGCCACGTCACTGCCGTACTCCATGCTACCCCGCTGCACTCAATCCAGGCGAACCCCATCTGACAGCCAAGATTTCGCACCGTAAAAAACTGAGTGCACTGCCGAGCCATGTCATCGGCGAGCCAAAAAGCGCAGACACGGGCAACAGCGCGTTTTAAAACCGCCTAAAAGCCTCTTCTGGCCACCTTTTTCCTCCATACAACTCGACGACCACAAGCACGACGGCACTAACACCACTAAATGTGAGCTGAGCTTTCTCTCTCTCACCAAACGCGCAGAAAAAAAAACATGGCTGCTTCCAAAAACGAAAGGCTCTTGGAGGAAATAAAACAAGGATTAATCACGACGATTACACGATTTTCACACAAACTCCATGATCACAGCATGAAGGACGAACCGCACTACACTTCTACATAACTTCTTAGCAAATAGGTTGCGTTTTTCACAACAAAAAAGCACTTCAAACTTAGACCAACGACCGAACCGAACCAAGTCACCTGAATTCCGTACAAATCCGTATTATACAAAAAAAAACCGGCCGGTTAAAAAACCACGAAGAGGATCGAAAATCCACAGACATAACTGGAATGGCGTAGGACTACGTAAAGTTTTGATATGTGGACATGAGATTTTCCACATCTTGATTTTGAAGAATTAGCTAAATACTTTAAATAGATTTACGGAATAACTTACACACCATATGAACAACCCAGCAAACTAATTCTGTAAAGTAACTAATCGTCTGTTGTGTGCTATCTTGTGACAACGACCATTTAGTACTACTCGAGAAAATCGATTTTTAAAGTTTGATGATAAATATTTTCAAAACTATGAATGATAGAGCCAAACTGTTTGAAGCAATCGGTTCGTATACTATCGCTTAACAAAAGCTCCAAGTTTCAACTAATTTGGTTACACCAGTTAAAAGATACAGTAAATTATGTAAACAGAAATATGAAACGCACGTGTCACAAGTGTGTTTCGAAAGTAAAATTGTACTACGTGTCACAAGTGTGCTCAGAATTCCCATACAAACTAAAATAGGCCTAAATCAATCGTTTAACCGACTTTATATTTTATAGTATATTTTCAAATACAAAGGATTGTATCGCCTTTAGATAGTGTGTATCAACATAAATTTGTGAAAAACAAGAAAAAAATGATGTATGACGTGTCACATGTATGCACGATCATTTTGATGATAAATTGGTTTATGTCACAAGTGTGTTTTGCGATATCCGGGAAACGGAAGCGAGTTCTCAAAATCGTGTTAAAGCATCTTGTAGTGTTTGTTAAGTATAGCAAAACGTCATCATTAACTAATTTCCAAACAAAATGGTCTATGTCACAAGATAGCACACAGCAGACGTAATTCTGAAACGGAATTCAATTCAAATCGTTTACGAATTCCGGTTTAAAAGCAACAACCAGTACGTAAATGGAACCAATTGTTGCGTTTGAAATGAAATTTATTAACTATTCATATTAAATTCCGAGTGAGTTGACTATGAAGGCCCGTACCAAACAAAAAATGGGTTCATGGGCCCAGTGAAAAAAAAAATAAAATCTAAACTGACTAATTCCTCGTCACATAGTGTCCTGATGAAAACAATAATCGAGCTTGAACTGCCCAAGTCCCTGCGAAATATGTTGAAAGAAAAATGGGACGGTCGTTCAAAAAAAAAATCAGCTAGAAGTCGCATGTCAATGAAACTTTAGCTAGAAACAGATAATATCAAACAAATTCGCAGCAGCCATGTAAACATACTTTGAATGTGTTGGTAAATGTCTTACTAGAAAGTCTTTTTCAAACACCAACACCAAAAAGAGGAAGGAAAGAAAATAACGAACAACGATTGTTTTGCTAACCGAGTGTTTAGCAGTAGAATGGAGGGGAGGGAGTGGGGTTGGGGGCGAGAGCAGCATCAGAAAGCTGTGAAGTCCGTCATCCCCTGAAGACCAGTTTTTTTTTCCTGAAAAGCATTTCACCGGCTCGTCACGGGTAGGACGATGGACGGGGAGTGAGGGAAATTTTGAAGAGTTAGGAAGTCCTCACCCCCTTCCTCAGAATATCCAAACGGTTCGGCCAACGGAGAGGCAACTGGCTGGCGACGAGAAGGCGATGCACGCTTCTTTTGTGGCTCTGGTCCCTCTCTCTCTCTCCTGCTGCTCTGGTCCTCTCCTGCTGCTGCTGCTATTCTGGTGTCTCTGCTCTGCTGCTGCTGGTCTGGCCAGTCCTACGTCTGAGACGTGAATGCTGGTCTGAAAACTGGCGCACTTTCTTATATATGTTTTCGGCTCGCTACTTCGCATTCGCATTCATAAAAAATTACTAAAAGACCTTGTGTTACGCGTTACAGGGAGGTAGGGGGATCGCTGACCGAGCCACGTAGCCTAGTGGTAACGCTTCCGCCTCGTAAGCGGTAGATCGTGGTTCAAATCCCGGCTCGGACCAACACAACTGGTGATCTTTTCCCTTCTGGATTCGATTGCTTAGTAAAGGGAAGGTAGTGTATCGTCACAAACTGGACCTTATCACGACACCTTATGGAGGTGACCTATAGAATGTTAACATTAACCTAAACATGTTAACATTAGTTGAGTGAAAAACTGCCACTGAATCCGCTTTGTAAATGCCGGCCCCGATACTCTTCACGGGTGTTCCCCTCAGAAACTGGGAAAGATTTACTTAGGGGGGATCGCTCATCTGTTACGATTTGTTACGAGGGGGGGTAGGGGGGTCAAAAATCCCAAATTTTGCGTTACGTAATAAAAGAACGCTCCCTTAGCGTCAGTTGCTAACAAAGCGGGTTTTTGATCGGTTCTCAATCAATTTACGTACAATCAAAATCAAAAATGCTTTGAATTATTCATCTGCACGTCCTTTAAATGCGTGATACTGAAAACAAAGGAAAATTTCATTTGTTTTAATTGCGGAAGCTTGAGTGATACGGAGGTTCAGAGCTGGAAGAGCTTATCGGGATTTCTCGCCGGATGTGAGCTTTTTTTTTCGTTGGGGAAAACCTTCGCTCTGTGGCCATCCCTGAGCCGACCCCACTTAACACGTGGCATTTTCCCTTTTTGTCATCGGTTTTTTTCGGTCGTTCCCCAAAACCGAACCACAGCTAATAATTTGACAGTTGAAGAACCTAAAAAACGTTCCTATTGCCAATTTTGTGCCAGCGAAAAAATCGTTCCTGTTGCTGGGTTTGTGTGCCGGCGAAAGACCGATCCAAAGAACTTCGTAAGCACATGGAATTTTGAACCACCGGATCGTACGGAACGCAAAATCTTTGAACAGTAGCCATTCTCGCAAGCACTTCTCACAGCTTCTTCACTGGTCGCCACTGGCCAACTGGTATGCCAACCATCCTTGTTCTGATTCAAAACTTATTCACGTTATTTTTCGCCGTTTGCAACAAAAATAAAAAAAAAACATCTGCTGTCTGTGAATACAAGAGTGTAACAAAAATGACTTTTTGGCGGGCATTCAGGGGCTGGTTCCGGTGGGAGTACTGAGTACAAATCCCAAATACGAGCTTGATTGGACGTAACAGGAGCTTGCGCTCCGCCCTTCAATTGTAAATGGGATTTAACCAGTAAAAAAGATTTTTTCAAAAATGTCTATTTTTGAGGTAATTTAGCCACCAATGTGTTTACCAAAAACATCACTGGCGTGTAGGCCAGATCCTTGTGCATGTGTTAGTATATGAGTAATTCTCTTCGAAATCGGTCTTTTTTCTTCAATTTTAATTTTTGTATTTTTCAATCCGACTGAAACTTTTTTGGTGCCTTCGGTATGCCCAAAGAAGCCATTTTGCATCATTAGTTTGTCCATATAATTTTCCATACAAATTTGGCAGCTGTCCATACAAAAATGATGTTTGAAAATTCAAAAATCTGTATCTTTTGAAGGAATTTTTTGATCGATTTGGTGTCTTCGGCAAAGTTGTAGGTGTGGATACGGACTACACTGGAAAAAAATGATACAAGGTAAAAAAAATTTGGTGATTTTTTATTTAACTTTTTATCACTTAAACTTGATTTGCAAAAAAAAAAATACTATTTTTATTTTTTTTTATTTTTTTATATGTTTTAGAGGAAACAAAATGCCAACTTTTCAGAAATTTCCAGGTTGTGCAAAAAATCATTGACCGAGTTATAAATTTATGAATCAATACTGATTTTTTCAAAAATTCGAAATGATGGTCGCAAAAAAAATTCAGCTTCATTTTTCGATGTAAAATCAAATTTGCAATAAAAAAGTACTCTAGTGAAATTTTGATAAAGTGCACCGTTTTCAAGTTAAATCCATATTTAGGTGACTTTTTTGAAAATAGTCGCAGTTTTTCATTTTTTTTAATTAGTGCACATGTTTGCACATTTTTAGAATTTTTTTTTTTAAAAGCTGAGAAAATTCTCTGTATTTCTCTACCTTTAGTTGCTGAGATATTGCAATGCAATGGTTTAAAAACAGGAAAATTGAGGTTTTCTAAGTCTCACCCAAACAGCCCACAATTTTTTAATGTCGATATCTCAGCAACTAATGGTCCGACTTTCAATGTTAAAATATGAAACATTTGTGAAATTTTCCGATCTTTTCGAAAACAATATTTTCAAAATTTTCAAATCAAGACTGACATTTTAAAAGGCCAAACATTCAATATTACGCCCTTTTAAAATGTTTGTCTTGGTTTAAATTTTTAGAAAATATTGTTTTCGAAAAGATCGGAAAATTTCACAAATGTTTTATGTTTTAACATTGAGGTTTTGCAGCGCGACTGCGTTTCAAATGTAGGTGGCGCCAAAATGAGGTTACTTGCCTAAAGTCGTATGCCTTTCTGTCGATTAAAGAACAAAATCGCTTATTTCTCATGATTCCCTGCATCAATCTTCATGAAACTGGTTGCAAAAGACGAGAAAAATTTTTTGCTTTAAAATAATGAACATCAACTTTTGGGCGCGCAAAAATTTGTGACCTTTTTCTTAAAAAAACATGTTTTGGAACACGAAAAAATGAGTTTCCCTGTATATATCAAGGAAATAACCAGTTATATAGTTGATAACAGATGTGTTAACGTATATTCAACAATTTGTATTGATTTTTGACAGACTTTCTTACCAAATAGTTCAAAATACTATCTTTTTCTAAATTTACAGTTTTCTCATAGAAAAATCAAACAAATATTGGAAAGTTATACACCAAATTGTTGGAAATAATTTTTCTCATCCGAATCTGGCATAAGTTTTATAAAAATGTTGATTAGGAAGGAAAAAACACATTTTTTCTAAAAATCATAGGTTTACGCTATTTGTTCATAGGTGGCGACATGCGTCTTTTAGCTTTGCTGCAAATTCTCTAATGAAAATCGGACCATTAGTTGCTGAGATATCGACATTAAAAAATAGTGGGCTGTTTGGGTGAGACTTAGAAAACATCAATTTTCCTGTTTTTAAACCTTTGCATTGCAATCGAGGTTTTGCAGCGCGCCTGTGTTTCAAATGTAGGTGGCGCCAAATTGTGGTTACTTGCCAAAAATCGTATTCATTTCTGCTGGATTGAAGAACAAAATCGCTTATTTCTCATGATTCCCTGCATCAATCTTCATGAAACTGGTTGCAAAAGACGAGAAAATTTGTTTGCTTTAAAATAATGAACGTCATTTTTTGGACGCGCAAAAATGTGTGACCTTTTTCATTAAAAAAAACATGTTTTGGAACACGAAAAAATGAGTTTTTCCATATATATCAATGAAATAAACAGTTAAATAGTTGATAACAGATGTGTTAACGTATATTCAACAATTTGTATTGATTTTTGGCAGACTTTCTATTTGGCAAGAAAGTCCAAATTACTATCTTTTTCAAAATTTTCTCATAAAAAATCAAACAAATATTGAAAAGTTGTACACCAAATTGATGGAAATAATTTTTCTCATCCGAATCCGGCATTAGTTTTATAAAAATGTTGATTATGAAGAAAAAAACATTTTTTTTTCAAAAAATCATAGGTTTACGCTATTTGTTCATAGTTGGTGACATGTGTATTTTAGCTTTGCTGCAAATTCTCTATATCTCAGCAACTAAAAGTCGTATCAACGAAGTCCGAAGAAGCAAAATATATTTTCTCAGCTTTTCAAAAATACTTTTTCCAAAAGTGTGCAAACATGTGCACTAATTAAAAAAATGAAAAACTGCGACTATTTTCAAAAAAGTCACCTAAATATGGATTTAACTTGAAAACGGTGCACTTTATCAAAATTTCACTTAAGCACTTTTTGATTGCAAATTTGATTTCACATCGAAAAATGAAGTCGAATTTTTTTTTTGCCTTTCTTACTAAAGAAAGGTATAGGTTTTACTTTAAGGCTGGACGTCATTTTCATCTTCGTAAATATGTCGATTCAGCATGAATTTTAATCGGAAAAATCGTCAAAAAATCACACTGCATCGATTTTCGACGCTCTATCGATTCACCTTGACAGAACTCGTCTATCTCCAACCCTCGAATTTTGAGAAAATAAAATCCGTGGAGTTCGAGTGATGTCCGTGTGTGGTAAAATTTTTGCCAAATTTTGTGTCACGTAATCCTCGGCTCCCCTATTTTCGATTTCGATTGTTAAAAGTGCATTTGAAAGCTGGTGTGCTGAACAAGGGTCATTTTGAGACCGAATTTCGAAATATCCATCTGTTTTCGGATGCGGCCAGACTTTTCAACAAAATACACAGTTTTCAAATGAAAATATGGTCAAAATTTTTCATTTTCATATCTTTTATTTATCTCAAAATTTGCATTTTTCGAGCTCTACAACCTCCCAAATTTTCATCCAGATCCATAATCTGGTTCTGGAGTTAGAGCCGTTTGATTATCCTACCAAAAGAAAAAAAATCCCTAAAAAAAGGTAAAAGCCCACCTGGTGACGAAATTTTTTTCTACATTCATAGTACAGACCATGAGTGAGCATCTGAAACAAATTTGACATCTATCGGCAATCCGGATCAATTTTTAGAGCGATTTACTTTTTGCCTTTCTTACTAAAGAAAGGTATAGGTTTTACTTTAAGGCTGGACGTCATTTTCATCTTCGTAAATATGTCGATTCAGCATGAATTTTAATCGGAAAAATCGTCAAAAAATCACACTGCATCGATTTTCGACGCTCTATCGATTCACCTTGACAGAACTCGTCTATCTCCAACCCTCGAATTTTGAGAAAATAAAATCCGTGGAGTTCGAGTGATGTCCGTGTGTGGTAAAATTTTTGCCAAATTTTGTGTCACGTAATCCTCGGCTCCCCTATTTTCGATTTCGATTGTTAAAAGTGCATTTGAAAGCTGGTGTGCTGAACAAGGGTCATTTTGAGACCGAATTTCGAAATATCCATCTGTTTTCGGATGCGGCCAGACTTTTCAACAAAATACACAGTTTTCAAATGAAAATATGGTCAAAATTTTTCATTTTCATATCTTTTATTTATCTCAAAATTTGCATTTTTCGAGCTCTACAACCTCCCAAATTTTCATCCAGATCCATAATCTGGTTCTGGAGTTAGAGCCGTTTGATTATCCTACCAAAAGAAAAAAAATCCCTAAAAAAAGGTAAAAGCCCACCTGGTGACCTTCGCCAACACTTTTTATTTCCGATTTTATCCGAAATTTTTTTCTACATTCATAGTACAGACCATGAGTGAGCATCTGAAACAAATTTGACATCTATCGGCAATCCGGATCAATTTTTAGAGCGATTTACTTTTTGCCTTTCTTACTAAAGAAAGGTATAGGTTTTACTTTAAGGCTGGACGTCATTTTCATCTTCGTAAATATGTCGATTCAGCATGAATTTTAATCGGAAAAATCGTCAAAATAACACTGCATCGATTTTCGACGCTCTATCGATTCACCTTGACAGAACTCGTCTATCTCCAACCCTCGAATTTTGAGAAAATAAAATCCGTGGAGTTCGAGTGATGTCCGTGTGTGGTAAAATTTTTGCCAAATTTTGTGTCACGTAATCCTCGGCTCCCCTATTTTCGATTTCGATTGTTAAAAGTGCATTTGAAAGCTGGTGTGCTGAACAAGGGTCATTTTGAGACCGAATTTCGAAATATCCATCTGTTTTCGGATGCGGCCAGACTTTTCAACAAAATACACAGTTTTCAAATGAAAATATGGTCAAAATTTTTCATTTTCATATCTTTTATTTATCTCAAAAATTGCATTTTTCGAGCTCTACAACCTCCCAAATTTTCATCCAGATCCATAATCTGGTTCTGGAGTTAGAGCCGTTTGATTATCCTACCAAAAGAAAAAAAATCCCTAAAAAAAGGTAAAAGCCCACCTGGTGACGAAATTTTTTTCTACATTCATAGTACAGACCATGAGTGAGTCCGTGTGTGGTAAAATTTTTGCCAAATTTTGTGTCACGTAATCCTCGGCTCCCCTATTTTCGATTTTGATTGTTAAAAGTGCATTTGAAAGCTGGTGTGCTGAACAAGGGTCATTTTGAGACCGAATTTCGAAATATCCATCTGTTTTCGGATGCGGCCAGACTTTTCAACAAAATACACAGTTTTCAAATGAAAATATGGTCAAAATTTTTCATTTTCATATCTTTTATTTATCTCAAAAATTGCATTTTTCGAGCTCTACAACCTCCCAAATTTTCATCCAGATCCATAATCTGGTTCTGGAGTTAGAGCCGTTTGATTATCCTACCAAAAGAAAAAAAATCCCTAAAAAAAGGTAAAAGCCCACCTGGTGACGAAATTTTTTTCTACATTCATAGTACAGACCATGAGTGAGCATCTGAAACAAATTTGACATCTATCGGCAATCCGGATCAATTTTTAGAGCGATTTACTTTTTGCCTTTCTTACTAAAGAAAGGTATAGGTTTTACTTTAAGGCTGGACGTCATTTTCATCTTCGTAAATATGTCGATTCAGCATGAATTTTAATCGGAAAAATCGTCAAAAAATCACACTGCATCGATTTTCGACGCTCTATCGATTCACCTTGACAGAACTCGTCTATCTCCAACCCTCGAATTTTGAGAAAATAAAATCCGTGGAGTTCGAGTGATGTCCGTGTGTGGTAAAATTTTTGCCAAATTTTGTGTCACGTAATCCTCGGCTCCCCTATTTTCGATTTCGATTGTTAAAAGTGCATTTGAAAGCTGGTGTGCTGAACAAGGGTCATTTTGAGACCGAATTTCGAAATATCCATCTGTTTTCGGATGCGGCCAGACTTTTCAACAAAATACACAGTTTTCAAATGAAAATATGGTCAAAATTTTTCATTTTCATATCTTTTATTTATCTCAAAATTTGCATTTTTCGAGCTCTACAACCTCCCAAATTTTCATCCAGATCCATAATCTGGTTCTGGAGTTAGAGCCGTTTGATTATCCTACCAAAAGAAAAAAAATCCCTAAAAAAAGGTAAAAGCCCACCTGGTGACGAAATTTTTTTCTACATTCATAGTACAGACCATGAGTGAGCATCTGAAACAAATTTGACATCTATCGGCAATCCGGATCAATTTTTAGAGCGATTTACTTTTTGCCTTTCTTACTAAAGAAAGGTATAGGTTTTACTTTAAGGCTGGACGTCATTTTCATCTTCGTAAATATGTCGATTCAGCATGAATTTTAATCGGAAAAATCGTCAAAAAATCACACTGCATCGATTTTCGACGCTCTATCGATTCACCTTGACAGAACTCGTCTATCTCCAACCCTCGAATTTTGAGAAAATAAAATCCGTGGAGTTCGAGTGATGTCCGTGTGTGGTAAAATTTTTGCCAAATTTTGTGTCACGTAATCCTCGGCTCCCCTATTTTCGATTTCGATTGTTAAAAGTGCATTTGAAAGCTGGTGTGCTGAACAAGGGTCATTTTGAGACCGAATTTCGAAATATCCATCTGTTTTCGGATGCGGCCAGACTTTTCAACAAAATACACAGTTTTCAAATGAAAATATGGTCAAAATTTTTCATTTTCATATCTTTTATTTATCTCAAAATTTGCATTTTTCGAGCTCTACAACCTCCCAAATTTTCATCCAGATCCATAATCTGGTTCTGGAGTTAGAGCCGTTTGATTATCCTACCAAAAGAAAAAAAATCCCTAAAAAAAGGTAAAAGCCCACCTGGTGACGAAATTTTTTTCTACATTCATAGTACAGACCATGAGTGAGCATCTGAAACAAATTTGACATCTATCGGCAATCCGGATCAATTTTTAGAGCGATTTACTTTTTGCCTTTCTTACTAAAGAAAGGTATAGGTTTTACTTTAAGGCTGGACGTCATTTTCATCTTCGTAAATATGTCGATTCAGCATGAATTTTAATCGGAAAAATCGTCAAAAAATCACACTGCATCGATTTTCGACGCTCTATCGATTCACCTTGACAGAACTCGTCTATCTCCAACCCTCGAATTTTGAGAAAATAAAATCCGTGGAGTTCGAGTGATGTCCGTGTGTGGTAAAATTTTTGCCAAATTTTGTGTCACGTAATCCTCGGCTCCCCTATTTTCGATTTCGATTGTTAAAAGTGCATTTGAAAGCTGGTGTGCTGAACAAGGGTCATTTTGAGACCGAATTTCGAAATATCCATCTGTTTTCGGATGCGGCCAGACTTTTCAACAAAATACACAGTTTTCAAATGAAAATATGGTCAAAATTTTTCATTTTCATATCTTTTATTTATCTCAAAATTTGCATTTTTCGAGCTCTACAACCTCCCAAATTTTCATCCAGATCCATAATCTGGTTCTGGAGTTAGAGCCGTTTGATTATCCTACCAAAAGAAAAAAAATCCCTAAAAAAAGGTAAAAGCCCACCTGGTGACCTTCGCCAACACTTTTTATTTCCGATTTTATCCGAAATTTTTTTCTACATTCATAGTACAGACCATGAGTGAGCATCTGAAACAAATTTGACATCTATCGGCAATCCGGATCAATTTTTAGAGCGATTTACTTTTTGCCTTTCTTACTAAAGAAAGGTATAGGTTTTACTTTAAGGCTGGACGTCATTTTCATCTTCGTAAATATGTCGATTCAGCATGAATTTTAATCGGAAAAATCGTCAAAATAACACTGCATCGATTTTCGACGCTCTATCGATTCACCTTGACAGAACTCGTCTATCTCCAACCCTCGAATTTTGAGAAAATAAAATCCGTGGAGTTCGAGTGATGTCCGTGTGTGGTAAAATTTTTGCCAAATTTTGTGTCACGTAATCCTCGGCTCCCCTATTTTCGATTTCGATTGTTAAAAGTGCATTTGAAAGCTGGTGTGCTGAACAAGGGTCATTTTGAGACCGAATTTCGAAATATCCATCTGTTTTCGGATGCGGCCAGACTTTTCAACAAAATACACAGTTTTCAAATGAAAATATGGTCAAAATTTTTCATTTTCATATCTTTTATTTATCTCAAAATTTGCATTTTTCGAGCTCTACAACCTCCCAAATTTTCATCCAGATCCATAATCTGGTTCTGGAGTTAGAGCCGTTTGATTATCCTACCAAAAGAAAAAAAATCCCTAAAAAAAGGTAAAAGCCCACCTGGTGACGAAATTTTTTTCTACATTCATAGTACAGACCATGAGTGAGCATCTGAAACAAATTTGACATCTATCGGCAATCCGGATCAATTTTTAGAGCGATTTACTTTTTGCCTTTCTTACTAAAGAAAGGTATAGGTTTTACTTTAAGGCTGGACGTCATTTTCATCTTCGTAAATATGTCGATTCAGCATGAATTTTAATCGGAAAAATCGTCAAAAAATCACACTGCATCGATTTTCGACGCTCTATCGATTCACCTTGACAGAACTCGTCTATCTCCAACCCTCGAATTTTGAGAAAATAAAATCCGTGGAGTTCGAGTGATGTCCGTGTGTGGTAAAATTTTTGCCAAATTTTGTGTCACGTAATCCTCGGCTCCCCTATTTTCGATTTCGATTGTTAAAAGTGCATTTGAAAGCTGGTGTGCTGAACAAGGGTCATTTTGAGACCGAATTTCGAAATATCCATCTGTTTTCGGATGCGGCCAGACTTTTCAACAAAATGCACAGTTTTCAAATGAAAATATGGTCAAAATTTTTCATTTTCATATCTTTTATTTATCTCAAAATTTGCATTTTTCGAGCTCTACAACCTCCCAAATTTTCATCCAGATCCATAATCTGGTTCTGGAGTTAGAGCCGTTTGATTATCCTACCAAAAGAAAAAAAATCCCTAAAAAAAGGTAAAAGCCCACCTGGTGACGAAATTTTTTTCTACATTCATAGTACAGACCATGAGTGAGCATCTGAAACAAATTTGACATCTATCGGCAATCCGGATCAATTTTTAGAGCGATTTACTTTTTACCTTTCTTACTAAAGAAAGGTATAGGTTTTACTTTAAGGCTGGACGTCATTTTCATCTTCGTAAATATGTCGATTCAGCATGAATTTTAATCGGAAAAATCGTCAAAAAATCACACTGCATCGATTTTCGACGCTCTATCGATTCACCTTGACAGAACTCGTCTATCTCCAACCCACGAATTTTGAGAAAATAAAATCCGTGGAGTTCGAGTGATGTCCGTGTGTGGTAAAATTTTTGCCAAATTTTGTGTCACGTAATCCTCGGCTCCCCTATTTTCGATTTCGATTGTTAAAAGTGCATTTGAAAGCTGGTGTGCTGAACAAGGGTCATTTTGAGACCGAATTTCGAAATATCCATCTGTTTTCGGATGCGGCCAGACTTTTCAACAAAATACACAGTTTTCAAATGAAAATATGGTCAAAATTTTTCATTTTCATATCTTTTATTTATCTCAAAATTTGCATTTTTCGAGCTCTACAACCTCCCAAATTTTCATCCAGATCCATAATCTGGTTCTGGAGTTAGAGCCGTTTGATTATCCTACCAAAAGAAAAAAAATCCCTAAAAAAAGGTAAAAGCCCACCTGGTGACGAAATTTTTTTCTACATTCATAGTACAGACCATGAGTGAGCATCTGAAACAAATTTGACATCTATCGGCAATCCGGATCAATTTTTAGAGCGATTTACTTTTTGCCTTTCTTACTAAAGAAAGGTATAGGTTTTACTTTAAGGCTGGACGTCATTTTCATCTTCGTAAATATGTCGATTCAGCATGAATTTTAATCGGAAAAATCGTCAAAAAATCACACTGCATCGATTTTCGACGCTCTATCGATTCACCTTGACAGAACTCGTCTATCTCCAACCCTCGAATTTTGAGAAAATAAAATCCGTGGAGTTCGAGTGATGTCCGTGTGTGGTAAAATTTTTGCCAAATTTTGTGTCACGTAATCCTCGGCTCCCCTATTTTCGATTTCGATTGTTAAAAGTGCATTTGAAAGCTGGTGTGCTGAACAAGGGTCATTTTGAGACCGAATTTCGAAATATCCATCTGTTTTCGGATGCGGCCAGACTTTTCAACAAAATACACAGTTTTCAAATGAAAATATGGTCAAAATTTTTCATTTTCATATCTTTTATTTATCTCAAAAATTGCATTTTTCGAGCTCTACAACCTCCCAAATTTTCATCCAGATCCATAATCTGGTTCTGGAGTTAGAGCCGTTTGATTAACTTACCAAAAGAAAAAAAAACCCTAAAAAAAGGTAAAAGCCCACCTGGTGACGAAATTTTTTTCTACATTCATAGTACAGACCATGAGTGAGCATCTGAAACAAATTTGACATCTATCGGCAATCCGGATCAATTTTTAGAGCGATTTACTTTTTGCCTTTCTTACTAAAGAAAGGTATAGGTTTTACTTTAAGGCTGGACGTCATTTTCATCTTCGTAAATATGTCGATTCAGCATGAATTTTAATCGGAAAAATCGTCAAAAAATCACACTGCATCGATTTTCGACGCTCTATCGATTCACCTTGACAGAACTCGTCTATCTCCAACCCTCGAATTTTGAGAAAATAAAATCCGTGGAGTTCGAGTGATGTCCGTGTGTGGTAAAATTTTTGCCAAATTTTGTGTCACGTAATCCTCGGCTCCCCTATTTTCGATTTCGATTGTTAAAAGTGCATTTGAAAGCTGGTGTGCTGAACAAGGGTCATTTTGAGACCGAATTTCGAAATATCCATCTGTTTTCGGATGCGGCCAGACTTTTCAACAAAATACACAGTTTTCAAATGAAAATATGGTCAAAATTTTTCATTTTCATATCTTTTATTTATCTCAAAATTTGCATTTTTCGAGCTCTACAACCTCCCAAATTTTCATCCAGATCCATAATCTGGTTCTGGAGTTAGAGCCGTTTGATTATCCTACCAAAAGAAAAAAAATCCCTAAAAAAAGGTAAAAGCCCACCTGGTGACCTTCGCCAACACTTTTTATTTCCGATTTTATCCGAAATTTTTTTCTACATTCATAGTACAGACCATGAGTGAGCATCTGAAACAAATTTGACATCTATCGGCAATCCGGATCAATTTTTAGAGCGATTTACTTTTTGCCTTTCTTACTAAAGAAAGGTATAGGTTTTACTTTAAGGCTGGACGTCATTTTCATCTTCGTAAATATGTCGATTCAGCATGAATTTTAATCGGAAAAATCGTCAAAATAACACTGCATCGATTTTCGACGCTCTATCGATTCACCTTGACAGAACTCGTCTATCTCCAACCCTCGAATTTTGAGAAAATAAAATCCGTGGAGTTCGAGTGATGTCCGTGTGTGGTAAAATTTTTGCCAAATTTTGTGTCACGTAATCCTCGGCTCCCCTATTTTCGATTTCGATTGTTAAAAGTGCATTTGAAAGCTGGTGTGCTGAACAAGGGTCATTTTGAGACCGAATTTCGAAATATCCATCTGTTTTCGGATGCGGCCAGACTTTTCAACAAAATACACAGTTTTCAAATGAAAATATGGTCAAAATTTTTCATTTTCATATCTTTTATTTATCTCAAAATTTGCATTTTTCGAGCTCTACAACCTCCCAAATTTTCATCCAGATCCATAATCTGGTTCTGGAGTTAGAGCCGTTTGATTATCCTACCAAAAGAAAAAAAATCCCTAAAAAAAGGTAAAAGCCCACCTGGTGACGAAATTTTTTTCTACATTCATAGTACAGACCATGAGTGAGCATCTGAAACAAATTTGACATCTATCGGCAATCCGGATCAATTTTTAGAGCGATTTACTTTTTGCCTTTCTTACTAAAGAAAGGTATAGGTTTTACTTTAAGGCTGGACGTCATTTTCATCTTCGTAAATATGTCGATTCAGCATGAATTTTAATCGGAAAAATCGTCAAAAAATCACACTGCATCGATTTTCGACGCTCTATCGATTCACCTTGACAGAACTCGTCTATCTCCAACCCTCGAATTTTGAGAAAATAAAATCCGTGGAGTTCGAGTGATGTCCGTGTGTGGTAAAATTTTTGCCAAATTTTGTGTCACGTAATCCTCGGCTCCCCTATTTTCGATTTCGATTGTTAAAAGTGCATTTGAAAGCTGGTGTGCTGAACAAGGGTCATTTTGAGACCGAATTTCGAAATATCCATCTGTTTTCGGATGCGGCCAGACTTTTCAACAAAATACACAGTTTTCAAATGAAAATATGGTCAAAATTTTTCATTTTCATATCTTTTATTTATCTCAAAATTTGCATTTTTCGAGCTCTACAACCTCCCAAATTTTCATCCAGATCCATAATCTGGTTCTGGAGTTAGAGCCGTTTGATTATCCTACCAAAAGAAAAAAAATCCCTAAAAAAAGGTAAAAGCCCACCTGGTGACGAAATTTTTTTCTACATTCATAGTACAGACCATGAGTGAGCATCTGAAACAAATTTGACATCTATCGGCAATCCGGATCAATTTTTAGAGCGATTTACTTTTTGCCTTTCTTACTAAAGAAAGGTATAGGTTTTACTTTAAGGCTGGACGTCATTTTCATCTTCGTAAATATGTCGATTCAGCATGAATTTTAATCGGAAAAATCGTCAAAAAATCACACTGCATCGATTTTCGACGCTCTATCGATTCACCTTGACAGAACTCGTCTATCTCCAACCCTCGAATTTTGAGAAAATAAAATCCGTGGAGTTCGAGTGATGTCCGTGTGTGGTAAAATTTTTGCCAAATTTTGTGTCACGTAATCCTCGGCTCCCCTATTTTCGATTTCGATTGTTAAAAGTGCATTTGAAAGCTGGTGTGCTGAACAAGGGTCATTTTGAGACCGAATTTCGAAATATCCATCTGTTTTCGGATGCGGCCAGACTTTTCAACAAAATACACAGTTTTCAAATGAAAATATGGTCAAAATTTTTCATTTTCATATCTTTTATTTATCTCAAAATTTGCATTTTTCGAGCTCTACAACCTCCCAAATTTTCATCCAGATCCATAATCTGGTTCTGGAGTTAGAGCCGTTTGATTATCCTACCAAAAGAAAAAAAATCCCTAAAAAAAGGTAAAAGCCCACCTGGTGACGAAATTTTTTTCTACATTCATAGTACAGACCATGAGTGAGCATCTGAAACAAATTTGACATCTATCGGCAATCCGGATCAATTTTTAGAGCGATTTACTTTTTGCCTTTCTTACTAAAGAAAGGTATAGGTTTTACTTTAAGGCTGGACGTCATTTTCATCTTCGTAAATATGTCGATTCAGCATGAATTTTAATCGGAAAAATCGTCAAAAAATCACACTGCATCGATTTTCGACGCTCTATCGATTCACCTTGACAGAACTCGTCTATCTCCAACCCTCGAATTTTGAGAAAATAAAATCCGTGGAGTTCGAGTGATGTCCGTGTGTGGTAAAATTTTTGCCAAATTTTGTGTCACGTAATCCTCGGCTCCCCTATTTTCGATTTCGATTGTTAAAAGTGCATTTGAAAGCTGGTGTGCTGAACAAGGGTCATTTTGAGACCGAATTTCGAAATATCCATCTGTTTTCGGATGCGGCCAGACTTTTCAACAAAATACACAGTTTTCAAATGAAAATATGGTCAAAATTTTTCATTTTCATATCTTTTATTTATCTCAAAATTTGCATTTTTCGAGCTCTACAACCTCCCAAATTTTCATCCAGATCCATAATCTGGTTCTGGAGTTAGAGCCGTTTGATTATCCTACCAAAAGAAAAAAAATCCCTAAAAAAAGGTAAAAGCCCACCTGGTGACCTTCGCCAACACTTTTTATTTCCGATTTTATCCGAAATTTTTTTCTACATTCATAGTACAGACCATGAGTGAGCATCTGAAACAAATTTGACATCTATCGGCAATCCGGATCAATTTTTAGAGCGATTTACTTTTTGCCTTTCTTACTAAAGAAAGGTATAGGTTTTACTTTAAGGCTGGACGTCATTTTCATCTTCGTAAATATGTCGATTCAGCATGAATTTTAATCGGAAAAATCGTCAAAAATCACACTGCATCGATTTTCGACGCTCTATCGATTCACCTTGACAGAACTCGTCTATCTCCAACCCTCGAATTTTGAGAAAATAAAATCCGTGGAGTTCGAGTGATGTCCGTGTGTGGTAAAATTTTTGCCAAATTTTGTGTCACGTAATCCTCGGCTCCCCTATTTTCGATTTCGATTGTTAAAAGTGCATTTGAAAGCTGGTGTGCTGAACAAGGGTCATTTTGAGACCGAATTTCGAAATATCCATCTGTTTTCGGATGCGGCCAGACTTTTCAACAAAATACACAGTTTTCAAATGAAAATATGGTCAAAATTTTTCATTTTCATATCTTTTATTTATCTCAAAATTTGCATTTTTCGAGCTCTACAACCTCCCAAATTTTCATCCAGATCCATAATCTGGTTCTGGAGTTAGAGCCGTTTGATTATCCTACCAAAAGAAAAAAAATCCCTAAAAAAAGGTAAAAGCCCACCTGGTGACGAAATTTTTTTCTACATTCATAGTACAGACCATGAGTGAGCATCTGAAACAAATTTGACATCTATCGGCAATCCGGATCAATTTTTAGAGCGATTTACTTTTTGCCTTTCTTACTAAAGAAAGGTATAGGTTTTACTTTAAGGCTGGACGTCATTTTCATCTTCGTAAATATGTCGATTCAGCATGAATTTTAATCGGAAAAATCGTCAAAAAATCACACTGCATCGATTTTCGACGCTCTATCGATTCACCTTGACAGAACTCGTCTATCTCCAACCCTCGAATTTTGAGAAAATAAAATCCGTGGAGTTCGAGTGATGTCCGTGTGTGGTAAAATTTTTGCCAAATTTTGTGTCACGTAATCCTCGGCTCCCCTATTTTCGATTTCGATTGTTAAAAGTGCATTTGAAAGCTGGTGTGCTGAACAAGGGTCATTTTGAGACCGAATTTCGAAATATCCATCTGTTTTCGGATGCGGCCAGACTTTTCAACAAAATGCACAGTTTTCAAATGAAAATATGGTCAAAATTTTTCATTTTCATATCTTTTATTTATCTCAAAATTTGCATTTTTCGAGCTCTACAACCTCCCAAATTTTCATCCAGATCCATAATCTGGTTCTGGAGTTAGAGCCGTTTGATTATCCTACCAAAAGAAAAAAAATCCCTAAAAAAAGGTAAAAGCCCACCTGGTGACGAAATTTTTTTCTACATTCATAGTACAGACCATGAGTGAGCATCTGAAACAAATTTGACATCTATCGGCAATCCGGATCAATTTTTAGAGCGATTTACTTTTTGCCTTTCTTACTAAAGAAAGGTATAGGTTTTACTTTAAGGCTGGACGTCATTTTCATCTTCGTAAATATGTCGATTCAGCATGAATTTTAATCGGAAAAATCGTCAAAAAATCACACTGCATCGATTTTCGACGCTCTATCGATTCACCTTGACAGAACTCGTCTATCTCCAACCCTCGAATTTTGAGAAAATAAAATCCGTGGAGTTCGAGTGATGTCCGTGTGTGGTAAAATTTTTGCCAAATTTTGTGTCACGTAATCCTCGGCTCCCCTATTTTCGATTTCGATTGTTAAAAGTGCATTTGAAAGCTGGTGTGCTGAACAAGGGTCATTTTGAGACCGAATTTCGAAATATCCATCTGTTTTCGGATGCGGCCAGACTTTTCAACAAAATACACAGTTTTCAAATGAAAATATGGTCAAAATTTTTCATTTTCATATCTTTTATTTATCTCAAAATTTGCATTTTTCGAGCTCTACAACCTCCCAAATTTTCATCCAGATCCATAATCTGGTTCTGGAGTTAGAGCCGTTTGATTATCCTACCAAAAGAAAAAAAATCCCTAAAAAAAGGTAAAAGCCCACCTGGTGACGAAATTTTTTTCTACATTCATAGTACAGACCATGAGTGAGCATCTGAAACAAATTTGACATCTATCGGCAATCCGGATCAATTTTTAGAGCGATTTACTTTTTGCCTTTCTTACTAAAGAAAGGTATAGGTTTTACTTTAAGGCTGGACGTCATTTTCATCTTCGTAAATATGTCGATTCAGCATGAATTTTAATCGGAAAAATCGTCAAAAAATCACACTGCATCGATTTTCGACGCTCTATCGATTCACCTTGACAGAACTCGTCTATCTCCAACCCTCGAATTTTGAGAAAATAAAATCCGTGGAGTTCGAGTGATGTCCGTGTGTGGTAAAATTTTTGCCAAATTTTGTGTCACGTAATCCTCGGCTCCCCTATTTTCGATTTCGATTGTTAAAAGTGCATTTGAAAGCTGGTGTGCTGAACAAGGGTCATTTTGAGACCGAATTTCGAAATATCCATCTGTTTTCGGATGCGGCCAGACTTTTCAACAAAATACACAGTTTTCAAATGAAAATATGGTCAAAATTTTTCATTTTCATATCTTTTATTTATCTCAAAATTTGCATTTTTCGAGCTCTACAACCTCCCAAATTTTCATCCAGATCCATAATCTGGTTCTGGAGTTAGAGCCGTTTGATTATCCTACCAAAAGAAAAAAAATCCCTAAAAAAAGGTAAAAGCCCACCTGGTGACGAAATTTTTTTCTACATTCATAGTACAGACCATGAGTGAGCATCTGAAACAAATTTGACATCTATCGGCAATCCGGATCAATTTTTAGAGCGATTTACTTTTTGCCTTTCTTACTAAAGAAAGGTATAGGTTTTACTTTAAGGCTGGACGTCATTTTCATCTTCGTAAATATGTCGATTCAGCATGAATTTTAATCGGAAAAATCGTCAAAAAATCACACTGCATCGATTTTCGACGCTCTATCGATTCACCTTGACAGAACTCGTCTATCTCCAACCCTCGAATTTTGAGAAAATAAAATCCGTGGAGTTCGAGTGATGTCCGTGTGTGGTAAAATTTTTGCCAAATTTTGTGTCACGTAATCCTCGGCTCCCCTATTTTCGATTTCGATTGTTAAAAGTGCATTTGAAAGCTGGTGTGCTGAACAAGGGTCATTTTGAGACCGAATTTCGAAATATCCATCTGTTTTCGGATGCGGCCAGACTTTTCAACAAAATACACAGTTTTCAAATGAAAATATGGTCAAAATTTTTCATTTTCATATCTTTTATTTATCTCAAAATTTGCATTTTTCGAGCTCTACAACCTCCCAAATTTTCATCCAGATCCATAATCTGGTTCTGGAGTTAGAGCCGTTTGATTATCCTACCAAAAGAAAAAAAATCCCTAAAAAAAGGTAAAAGCCCACCTGGTGACCTTCACCAACATTTTTCATTTTTGATTTTATCCAAAATTTCTTTCTACATTCATAGTACAGACCATGAGTGAGCATCTGAAACAAATTTGACATCTATCGGCAATCCGGATCAATTTTTAGAGCGATTTACTTTTTGCCTTTCTTACTAAAGAAAGGTATAGGTTTTACTTTAAGGCTGGACGTCATTTTCATCTTCGTAAATATGTCGATTCAGCATGAATTTTAATCGGAAAAATCGTCAAAAAATCACACTGCATCGATTTTCGACGCTCTATCGATTCACCTTGACAGAACTCGTCTATCTCCAACCCTCGAATTTTGAGAAAATAAAATCCGTGGAGTTCGAGTGATGTCCGTGTGTGGTAAAATTTTTGCCAAATTTTGTGTCACGTAATCCTCGGCTCCCCTATTTTCGATTTCGATTGTTAAAAGTGCATTTGAAAGCTGGTGTGCTGAACAAGGGTCATTTTGAGACCGAATTTCGAAATATCCATCTGTTTTCGGATGCGGCCAGACTTTTCAACAAAATACACAGTTTTCAAATGAAAATATGGTCAAAATTTTTCATTTTCATATCTTTTATTTATCTCAAAATTTGCATTTTTCGAGCTCTACAACCTCCCAAATTTTCATCCAGATCCATAATCTGGTTCTGGAGTTAGAGCCGTTTGATTATCCTACCAAAAGAAAAAAAATCCCTAAAAAAAGGTAAAAGCCCACCTGGTGACGAAATTTTTTTCTACATTCATAGTACAGACCATGAGTGAGCATCTGAAACAAATTTGACATCTATCGGCAATCCGGATCAATTTTTAGAGCGATTTACTTTTTGCCTTTCTTACTAAAGAAAGGTATAGGTTTTACTTTAAGGCTGGACGTCATTTTCATCTTCGTAAATATGTCGATTCAGCATGAATTTTAATCGGAAAAATCGTCAAAAAATCACACTGCATCGATTTTCGACGCTCTATCGATTCACCTTGACAGAACTCGTCTATCTCCAACCCTCGAATTTTGAGAAAATAAAATCCGTGGAGTTCGAGTGATGTCCGTGTGTGGTAAAATTTTTGCCAAATTTTGTGTCACGTAATCCTCGGCTCCCCTATTTTCGATTTCGATTGTTAAAAGTGCATTTGAAAGCTGGTGTGCTGAACAAGGGTCATTTTGAGACCGAATTTCGAAATATCCATCTGTTTTCGGATGCGGCCAGACTTTTCAACAAAATGCACAGTTTTCAAATGAAAATATGGTCAAAATTTTTCATTTTCATATCTTTTATTTATCTCAAAATTTGCATTTTTCGAGCTCTACAACCTCCCAAATTTTCATCCAGATCCATAATCTGGTTCTGGAGTTAGAGCCGTTTGATTATCCTACCAAAAGAAAAAAAATCCCTAAAAAAAGGTAAAAGCCCACCTGGTGACGAAATTTTTTTCTACATTCATAGTACAGACCATGAGTGAGCATCTGAAACAAATTTGACATCTATCGGCAATCCGGATCAATTTTTAGAGCGATTTACTTTTTGCCTTTCTTACTAAAGAAAGGTATAGGTTTTACTTTAAGGCTGGACGTCATTTTCATCTTCGTAAATATGTCGATTCAGCATGAATTTTAATCGGAAAAATCGTCAAAAAATCACACTGCATCGATTTTCGACGCTCTATCGATTCACCTTGACAGAACTCGTCTATCTCCAACCCTCGAATTTTGAGAAAATAAAATCCGTGGAGTTCGAGTGATGTCCGTGTGTGGTAAAATTTTTGCCAAATTTTGTGTCACGTAATCCTCGGCTCCCCTATTTTCGATTTCGATTGTTAAAAGTGCATTTGAAAGCTGGTGTGCTGAACAAGGGTCATTTTGAGACCGAATTTCGAAATATCCATCTGTTTTCGGATGCGGCCAGACTTTTCAACAAAATACACAGTTTTCAAATGAAAATATGGTCAAAATTTTTCATTTTCATATCTTTTATTTATCTCAAAATTTGCATTTTTCGAGCTCTACAACCTCCCAAATTTTCATCCAGATCCATAATCTGGTTCTGGAGTTAGAGCCGTTTGATTATCCTACCAAAAGAAAAAAAATCCCTAAAAAAAGGTAAAAGCCCACCTGGTGACGAAATTTTTTTCTACATTCATAGTACAGACCATGAGTGAGCATCTGAAACAAATTTGACATCTATCGGCAATCCGGATCAATTTTTAGAGCGATTTACTTTTTGCCTTTCTTACTAAAGAAAGGTATAGGTTTTACTTTAAGGCTGGACGTCATTTTCATCTTCGTAAATATGTCGATTCAGCATGAATTTTAATCGGAAAAATCGTCAAAAAATCACACTGCATCGATTTTCGACGCTCTATCGATTCACCTTGACAGAACTCGTCTATCTCCAACCCTCGAATTTTGAGAAAATAAAATCCGTGGAGTTCGAGTGATGTCCGTGTGTGGTAAAATTTTTGCCAAATTTTGTGTCACGTAATCCTCGGCTCCCCTATTTTCGATTTCGATTGTTAAAAGTGCATTTGAAAGCTGGTGTGCTGAACAAGGGTCATTTTGAGACCGAATTTCGAAATATCCATCTGTTTTCGGATGCGGCCAGACTTTTCAACAAAATACACAGTTTTCAAATGAAAATATGGTCAAAATTTTTCATTTTCATATCTTTTATTTATCTCAAAATTTGCATTTTTCGAGCTCTACAACCTCCCAAATTTTCATCCAGATCCATAATCTGGTTCTGGAGTTAGAGCCGTTTGATTATCCTACCAAAAGAAAAAAAATCCCTAAAAAAAGGTAAAAGCCCACCTGGTGACGAAATTTTTTTCTACATTCATAGTACAGACCATGAGTGAGCATCTGAAACAAATTTGACATCTATCGGCAATCCGGATCAATTTTTAGAGCGATTTACTTTTTGCCTTTCTTACTAAAGAAAGGTATAGGTTTTACTTTAAGGCTGGACGTCATTTTCATCTTCGTAAATATGTCGATTCAGCATGAATTTTAATCGGAAAAATCGTCAAAAAATCACACTGCATCGATTTTCGACGCTCTATCGATTCACCTTGACAGAACTCGTCTATCTCCAACCCTCGAATTTTGAGAAAATAAAATCCGTGGAGTTCGAGTGATGTCCGTGTGTGGTAAAATTTTTGCCAAATTTTGTGTCACGTAATCCTCGGCTCCCCTATTTTCGATTTCGATTGTTAAAAGTGCATTTGAAAGCTGGTGTGCTGAACAAGGGTCATTTTGAGACCGAATTTCGAAATATCCATCTGTTTTCGGATGCGGCCAGACTTTTCAACAAAATGCACAGTTTTCAAATGAAAATATGGTCAAAATTTTTCATTTTCATATCTTTTATTTATCTCAAAATTTGCATTTTTCGAGCTCTACAACCTCCCAAATTTTCATCCAGATCCATAATCTGGTTCTGGAGTTAGAGCCGTTTGATTATCCTACCAAAAGAAAAAAAATCCCTAAAAAAAGGTAAAAGCCCACCTGGTGACGAAATTTTTTTCTACATTCATAGTACAGACCATGAGTGAGCATCTGAAACAAATTTGACATCTATCGGCAATCCGGATCAATTTTTAGAGCGATTTACTTTTTGCCTTTCTTACTAAAGAAAGGTATAGGTTTTACTTTAAGGCTGGACGTCATTTTCATCTTCGTAAATATGTCGATTCAGCATGAATTTTAATCGGAAAAATCGTCAAAAAATCACACTGCATCGATTTTCGACGCTCTATCGATTCACCTTGACAGAACTCGTCTATCTCCAACCCTCGAATTTTGAGAAAATAAAATCCGTGGAGTTCGAGTGATGTCCGTGTGTGGTAAAATTTTTGCCAAATTTTGTGTCACGTAATCCTCGGCTCCCCTATTTTCGATTTCGATTGTTAAAAGTGCATTTGAAAGCTGGTGTGCTGAACAAGGGTCATTTTGAGACCGAATTTCGAAATATCCATCTGTTTTCGGATGCGGCCAGACTTTTCAACAAAATACACAGTTTTCAAATGAAAATATGGTCAAAATTTTTCATTTTCATATCTTTTATTTATCTCAAAATTTGCATTTTTCGAGCTCTACAACCTCCCAAATTTTCATCCAGATCCATAATCTGGTTCTGGAGTTAGAGCCGTTTGATTATCCTACCAAAAGAAAAAAAATCCCTAAAAAAAGGTAAAAGCCCACCTGGTGACGAAATTTTTTTCTACATTCATAGTACAGACCATGAGTGAGCATCTGAAACAAATTTGACATCTATCGGCAATCCGGATCAATTTTTAGAGCGATTTACTTTTTGCCTTTCTTACTAAAGAAAGGTATAGGTTTTACTTTAAGGCTGGACGTCATTTTCATCTTCGTAAATATGTCGATTCAGCATGAATTTTAATCGGAAAAATCGTCAAAAAATCACACTGCATCGATTTTCGACGCTCTATCGATTCACCTTGACAGAACTCGTCTATCTCCAACCCTCGAATTTTGAGAAAATAAAATCCGTGGAGTTCGAGTGATGTCCGTGTGTGGTAAAATTTTTGCCAAATTTTGTGTCACGTAATCCTCGGCTCCCCTATTTTCGATTTCGATTGTTAAAAGTGCATTTGAAAGCTGGTGTGCTGAACAAGGGTCATTTTGAGACCGAATTTCGAAATATCCATCTGTTTTCGGATGCGGCCAGACTTTTCAACAAAATGCACAGTTTTCAAATGAAAATATGGTCAAAATTTTTCATTTTCATATCTTTTATTTATCTCAAAATTTGCATTTTTCGAGCTCTACAACCTCCCAAATTTTCATCCAGATCCATAATCTGGTTCTGGAGTTAGAGCCGTTTGATTATCCTACCAAAAGAAAAAAAATCCCTAAAAAAAGGTAAAAGCCCACCTGGTGACGAAATTTTTTTCTACATTCATAGTACAGACCATGAGTGAGCATCTGAAACAAATTTGACATCTATCGGCAATCCGGATCAATTTTTAGAGCGATTTACTTTTTGCCTTTCTTACTAAAGAAAGGTATAGGTTTTACTTTAAGGCTGGACGTCATTTTCATCTTCGTAAATATGTCGATTCAGCATGAATTTTAATCGGAAAAATCGTCAAAAAATCACACTGCATCGATTTTCGACGCTCTATCGATTCACCTTGACAGAACTCGTCTATCTCCAACCCTCGAATTTTGAGAAAATAAAATCCGTGGAGTTCGAGTGATGTCCGTGTGTGGTAAAATTTTTGCCAAATTTTGTGTCACGTAATCCTCGGCTCCCCTATTTTCGATTTCGATTGTTAAAAGTGCATTTGAAAGCTGGTGTGCTGAACAAGGGTCATTTTGAGACCGAATTTCGAAATATCCATCTGTTTTCGGATGCGGCCAGACTTTTCAACAAAATACACAGTTTTCAAATGAAAATATGGTCAAAATTTTTCATTTTCATATCTTTTATTTATCTCAAAATTTGCATTTTTCGAGCTCTACAACCTCCCAAATTTTCATCCAGATCCATAATCTGGTTCTGGAGTTAGAGCCGTTTGATTATCCTACCAAAAGAAAAAAAATCCCTAAAAAAAGGTAAAAGCCCACCTGGTGACGAAATTTTTTTCTACATTCATAGTACAGACCATGAGTGAGCATCTGAAACAAATTTGACATCTATCGGCAATCCGGATCAATTTTTAGAGCGATTTACTTTTTGCCTTTCTTACTAAAGAAAGGTATAGGTTTTACTTTAAGGCTGGACGTCATTTTCATCTTCGTAAATATGTCGATTCAGCATGAATTTTAATCGGAAAAATCGTCAAAAAATCACACTGCATCGATTTTCGACGCTCTATCGATTCACCTTGACAGAACTCGTCTATCTCCAACCCTCGAATTTTGAGAAAATAAAATCCGTGGAGTTCGAGTGATGTCCGTGTGTGGTAAAATTTTTGCCAAATTTTGTGTCACGTAATCCTCGGCTCCCCTATTTTCGATTTCGATTGTTAAAAGTGCATTTGAAAGCTGGTGTGCTGAACAAGGGTCATTTTGAGACCGAATTTCGAAATATCCATCTGTTTTCGGATGCGGCCAGACTTTTCAACAAAATGCACAGTTTTCAAATGAAAATATGGTCAAAATTTTTCATTTTCATATCTTTTATTTATCTCAAAATTTGCATTTTTCGAGCTCTACAACCTCCCAAATTTTCATCCAGATCCATAATCTGGTTCTGGAGTTAGAGCCGTTTGATTATCCTACCAAAAGAAAAAAAATCCCTAAAAAAAGGTAAAAGCCCACCTGGTGACGAAATTTTTTTCTACATTCATAGTACAGACCATGAGTGAGCATCTGAAACAAATTTGACATCTATCGGCAATCCGGATCAATTTTTAGAGCGATTTACTTTTTGCCTTTCTTACTAAAGAAAGGTATAGGTTTTACTTTAAGGCTGGACGTCATTTTCATCTTCGTAAATATGTCGATTCAGCATGAATTTTAATCGGAAAAATCGTCAAAAAATCACACTGCATCGATTTTCGACGCTCTATCGATTCACCTTGACAGAACTCGTCTATCTCCAACCCTCGAATTTTGAGAAAATAAAATCCGTGGAGTTCGAGTGATGTCCGTGTGTGGTAAAATTTTTGCCAAATTTTGTGTCACGTAATCCTCGGCTCCCCTATTTTCGATTTCGATTGTTAAAAGTGCATTTGAAAGCTGGTGTGCTGAACAAGGGTCATTTTGAGACCGAATTTCGAAATATCCATCTGTTTTCGGATGCGGCCAGACTTTTCAACAAAATACACAGTTTTCAAATGAAAATATGGTCAAAATTTTTCATTTTCATATCTTTTATTTATCTCAAAATTTGCATTTTTCGAGCTCTACAACCTCCCAAATTTTCATCCAGATCCATAATCTGGTTCTGGAGTTAGAGCCGTTTGATTATCCTACCAAAAGAAAAAAAATCCCTAAAAAAAGGTAAAAGCCCACCTGGTGACGAAATTTTTTTCTACATTCATAGTACAGACCATGAGTGAGCATCTGAAACAAATTTGACATCTATCGGCAATCCGGATCAATTTTTAGAGCGATTTACTTTTTGCCTTTCTTACTAAAGAAAGGTATAGGTTTTACTTTAAGGCTGGACGTCATTTTCATCTTCGTAAATATGTCGATTCAGCATGAATTTTAATCGGAAAAATCGTCAAAAAATCACACTGCATCGATTTTCGACGCTCTATCGATTCACCTTGACAGAACTCGTCTATCTCCAACCCTCGAATTTTGAGAAAATAAAATCCGTGGAGTTCGAGTGATGTCCGTGTGTGGTAAAATTTTTGCCAAATTTTGTGTCACGTAATCCTCGGCTCCCCTATTTTCGATTTCGATTGTTAAAAGTGCATTTGAAAGCTGGTGTGCTGAACAAGGGTCATTTTGAGACCGAATTTCGAAATATCCATCTGTTTTCGGATGCGGCCAGACTTTTCAACAAAATACACAGTTTTCAAATGAAAATATGGTCAAAATTTTTCATTTTCATATCTTTTATTTATCTCAAAATTTGCATTTTTCGAGCTCTACAACCTCCCAAATTTTCATCCAGATCCATAATCTGGTTCTGGAGTTAGAGCCGTTTGATTATCCTACCAAAAGAAAAAAAATCCCTAAAAAAAGGTAAAAGCCCACCTGGTGACGAAATTTTTTTCTACATTCATAGTACAGACCATGAGTGAGCATCTGAAACAAATTTGACATCTATCGGCAATCCGGATCAATTTTTAGAGCGATTTACTTTTTGCCTTTCTTACTAAAGAAAGGTATAGGTTTTACTTTAAGGCTGGACGTCATTTTCATCTTCGTAAATATGTCGATTCAGCATGAATTTTAATCGGAAAAATCGTCAAAAAATCACACTGCATCGATTTTCGACGCTCTATCGATTCACCTTGACAGAACTCGTCTATCTCCAACCCTCGAATTTTGAGAAAATAAAATCCGTGGAGTTCGAGTGATGTCCGTGTGTGGTAAAATTTTTGCCAAATTTTGTGTCACGTAATCCTCGGCTCCCCTATTTTCGATTTCGATTGTTAAAAGTGCATTTGAAAGCTGGTGTGCTGAACAAGGGTCATTTTGAGACCGAATTTCGAAATATCCATCTGTTTTCGGATGCGGCCAGACTTTTCAACAAAATACACAGTTTTCAAATGAAAATATGGTCAAAATTTTTCATTTTCATATCTTTTATTTATCTCAAAATTTGCATTTTTCGAGCTCTACAACCTCCCAAATTTTCATCCAGATCCATAATCTGGTTCTGGAGTTAGAGCCGTTTGATTATCCTACCAAAAGAAAAAAAATCCCTAAAAAAAGGTAAAAGCCCACCTGGTGACGAAATTTTTTTCTACATTCATAGTACAGACCATGAGTGAGCATCTGAAACAAATTTGACATCTATCGGCAATCCGGATCAATTTTTAGAGCGATTTACTTTTTGCCTTTCTTACTAAAGAAAGGTATAGGTTTTACTTTAAGGCTGGACGTCATTTTCATCTTCGTAAATATGTCGATTCAGCATGAATTTTAATCGGAAAAATCGTCAAAAAATCACACTGCATCGATTTTCGACGCTCTATCGATTCACCTTGACAGAACTCGTCTATCTCCAACCCTCGAATTTTGAGAAAATAAAATCCGTGGAGTTCGAGTGATGTCCGTGTGTGGTAAAATTTTTGCCAAATTTTGTGTCACGTAATCCTCGGCTCCCCTATTTTCGATTTCGATTGTTAAAAGTGCATTTGAAAGCTGGTGTGCTGAACAAGGGTCATTTTGAGACCGAATTTCGAAATATCCATCTGTTTTCGGATGCGGCCAGACTTTTCAACAAAATGCACAGTTTTCAAATGAAAATATGGTCAAAATTTTTCATTTTCATATCTTTTATTTATCTCAAAATTTGCATTTTTCGAGCTCTACAACCTCCCAAATTTTCATCCAGATCCATAATCTGGTTCTGGAGTTAGAGCCGTTTGATTATCCTACCAAAAGAAAAAAAATCCCTAAAAAAAGGTAAAAGCCCACCTGGTGACGAAATTTTTTTCTACATTCATAGTACAGACCATGAGTGAGCATCTGAAACAAATTTGACATCTATCGGCAATCCGGATCAATTTTTAGAGCGATTTACTTTTTGCCTTTCTTACTAAAGAAAGGTATAGGTTTTACTTTAAGGCTGGACGTCATTTTCATCTTCGTAAATATGTCGATTCAGCATGAATTTTAATCGGAAAAATCGTCAAAAAATCACACTGCATCGATTTTCGACGCTCTATCGATTCACCTTGACAGAACTCGTCTATCTCCAACCCTCGAATTTTGAGAAAATAAAATCCGTGGAGTTCGAGTGATGTCCGTGTGTGGTAAAATTTTTGCCAAATTTTGTGTCACGTAATCCTCGGCTCCCCTATTTTCGATTTCGATTGTTAAAAGTGCATTTGAAAGCTGGTGTGCTGAACAAGGGTCATTTTGAGACCGAATTTCGAAATATCCATCTGTTTTCGGATGCGGCCAGACTTTTCAACAAAATACACAGTTTTCAAATGAAAATATGGTCAAAATTTTTCATTTTCATATCTTTTATTTATCTCAAAATTTGCATTTTTCGAGCTCTACAACCTCCCAAATTTTCATCCAGATCCATAATCTGGTTCTGGAGTTAGAGCCGTTTGATTATCCTACCAAAAGAAAAAAAATCCCTAAAAAAAGGTAAAAGCCCACCTGGTGACGAAATTTTTTTCTACATTCATAGTACAGACCATGAGTGAGCATCTGAAACAAATTTGACATCTATCGGCAATCCGGATCAATTTTTAGAGCGATTTACTTTTTGCCTTTCTTACTAAAGAAAGGTATAGGTTTTACTTTAAGGCTGGACGTCATTTTCATCTTCGTAAATATGTCGATTCAGCATGAATTTTAATCGGAAAAATCGTCAAAAAATCACACTGCATCGATTTTCGACGCTCTATCGATTCACCTTGACAGAACTCGTCTATCTCCAACCCTCGAATTTTGAGAAAATAAAATCCGTGGAGTTCGAGTGATGTCCGTGTGTGGTAAAATTTTTGCCAAATTTTGTGTCACGTAATCCTCGGCTCCCCTATTTTCGATTTCGATTGTTAAAAGTGCATTTGAAAGCTGGTGTGCTGAACAAGGGTCATTTTGAGACCGAATTTCGAAATATCCATCTGTTTTCGGATGCGGCCAGACTTTTCAACAAAATACACAGTTTTCAAATGAAAATATGGTCAAAATTTTTCATTTTCATATCTTTTATTTATCTCAAAATTTGCATTTTTCGAGCTCTACAACCTCCCAAATTTTCATCCAGATCCATAATCTGGTTCTGGAGTTAGAGCCGTTTGATTATCCTACCAAAAGAAAAAAAATCCCTAAAAAAAGGTAAAAGCCCACCTGGTGACGAAATTTTTTTCTACATTCATAGTACAGACCATGAGTGAGCATCTGAAACAAATTTGACATCTATCGGCAATCCGGATCAATTTTTAGAGCGATTTACTTTTTGCCTTTCTTACTAAAGAAAGGTATAGGTTTTACTTTAAGGCTGGACGTCATTTTCATCTTCGTAAATATGTCGATTCAGCATGAATTTTAATCGGAAAAATCGTCAAAAAATCACACTGCATCGATTTTCGACGCTCTATCGATTCACCTTGACAGAACTCGTCTATCTCCAACCCTCGAATTTTGAGAAAATAAAATCCGTGGAGTTCGAGTGATGTCCGTGTGTGGTAAAATTTTTGCCAAATTTTGTGTCACGTAATCCTCGGCTCCCCTATTTTCGATTTCGATTGTTAAAAGTGCATTTGAAAGCTGGTGTGCTGAACAAGGGTCATTTTGAGACCGAATTTCGAAATATCCATCTGTTTTCGGATGCGGCCAGACTTTTCAACAAAATACACAGTTTTCAAATGAAAATATGGTCAAAATTTTTCATTTTCATATCTTTTATTTATCTCAAAATTTGCATTTTTCGAGCTCTACAACCTCCCAAATTTTCATCCAGATCCATAATCTGGTTCTGGAGTTAGAGCCGTTTGATTATCCTACCAAAAGAAAAAAAATCCCTAAAAAAAGGTAAAAGCCCACCTGGTGACGAAATTTTTTTCTACATTCATAGTACAGACCATGAGTGAGCATCTGAAACAAATTTGACATCTATCGGCAATCCGGATCAATTTTTAGAGCGATTTACTTTTTGCCTTTCTTACTAAAGAAAGGTATAGGTTTTACTTTAAGGCTGGACGTCATTTTCATCTTCGTAAATATGTCGATTCAGCATGAATTTTAATCGGAAAAATCGTCAAAAAATCACACTGCATCGATTTTCGACGCTCTATCGATTCACCTTGACAGAACTCGTCTATCTCCAACCCTCGAATTTTGAGAAAATAAAATCCGTGGAGTTCGAGTGATGTCCGTGTGTGGTAAAATTTTTGCCAAATTTTGTGTCACGTAATCCTCGGCTCCCCTATTTTCGATTTCGATTGTTAAAAGTGCATTTGAAAGCTGGTGTGCTGAACAAGGGTCATTTTGAGACCGAATTTCGAAATATCCATCTGTTTTCGGATGCGGCCAGACTTTTCAACAAAATACACAGTTTTCAAATGAAAATATGGTCAAAATTTTTCATTTTCATATCTTTTATTTATCTCAAAATTTGCATTTTTCGAGCTCTACAACCTCCCAAATTTTCATCCAGATCCATAATCTGGTTCTGGAGTTAGAGCCGTTTGATTATCCTACCAAAAGAAAAAAAATCCCTAAAAAAAGGTAAAAGCCCACCTGGTGACGAAATTTTTTTCTACATTCATAGTACAGACCATGAGTGAGCATCTGAAACAAATTTGACATCTATCGGCAATCCGGATCAATTTTTAGAGCGATTTACTTTTTGCCTTTCTTACTAAAGAAAGGTATAGGTTTTACTTTAAGGCTGGACGTCATTTTCATCTTCGTAAATATGTCGATTCAGCATGAATTTTAATCGGAAAAATCGTCAAAAAATCACACTGCATCGATTTTCGACGCTCTATCGATTCACCTTGACAGAACTCGTCTATCTCCAACCCTCGAATTTTGAGAAAATAAAATCCGTGGAGTTCGAGTGATGTCCGTGTGTGGTAAAATTTTTGCCAAATTTTGTGTCACGTAATCCTCGGCTCCCCTATTTTCGATTTCGATTGTTAAAAGTGCATTTGAAAGCTGGTGTGCTGAACAAGGGTCATTTTGAGACCGAATTTCGAAATATCCATCTGTTTTCGGATGCGGCCAGACTTTTCAACAAAATACACAGTTTTCAAATGAAAATATGGTCAAAATTTTTCATTTTCATATCTTTTATTTATCTCAAAATTTGCATTTTTCGAGCTCTACAACCTCCCAAATTTTCATCCAGATCCATAATCTGGTTCTGGAGTTAGAGCCGTTTGATTATCCTACCAAAAGAAAAAAAATCCCTAAAAAAAGGTAAAAGCCCACCTGGTGACGAAATTTTTTTCTACATTCATAGTACAGACCATGAGTGAGCATCTGAAACAAATTTGACATCTATCGGCAATCCGGATCAATTTTTAGAGCGATTTACTTTTTGCCTTTCTTACTAAAGAAAGGTATAGGTTTTACTTTAAGGCTGGACGTCATTTTCATCTTCGTAAATATGTCGATTCAGCATGAATTTTAATCGGAAAAATCGTCAAAAAATCACACTGCATCGATTTTCGACGCTCTATCGATTCACCTTGACAGAACTCGTCTATCTCCAACCCTCGAATTTTGAGAAAATAAAATCCGTGGAGTTCGAGTGATGTCCGTGTGTGGTAAAATTTTTGCCAAATTTTGTGTCACGTAATCCTCGGCTCCCCTATTTTCGATTTCGATTGTTAAAAGTGCATTTGAAAGCTGGTGTGCTGAACAAGGGTCATTTTGAGACCGAATTTCGAAATATCCATCTGTTTTCGGATGCGGCCAGACTTTTCAACAAAATACACAGTTTTCAAATGAAAATATGGTCAAAATTTTTCATTTTCATATCTTTTATTTATCTCAAAATTTGCATTTTTCGAGCTCTACAACCTCCCAAATTTTCATCCAGATCCATAATCTGGTTCTGGAGTTAGAGCCGTTTGATTATCCTACCAAAAGAAAAAAAATCCCTAAAAAAAGGTAAAAGCCCACCTGGTGACGAAATTTTTTTCTACATTCATAGTACAGACCATGAGTGAGCATCTGAAACAAATTTGACATCTATCGGCAATCCGGATCAATTTTTAGAGCGATTTACTTTTTGCCTTTCTTACTAAAGAAAGGTATAGGTTTTACTTTAAGGCTGGACGTCATTTTCATCTTCGTAAATATGTCGATTCAGCATGAATTTTAATCGGAAAAATCGTCAAAAAATCACACTGCATCGATTTTCGACGCTCTATCGATTCACCTTGACAGAACTCGTCTATCTCCAACCCTCGAATTTTGAGAAAATAAAATCCGTGGAGTTCGAGTGATGTCCGTGTGTGGTAAAATTTTTGCCAAATTTTGTGTCACGTAATCCTCGGCTCCCCTATTTTCGATTTCGATTGTTAAAAGTGCATTTGAAAGCTGGTGTGCTGAACAAGGGTCATTTTGAGACCGAATTTCGAAATATCCATCTGTTTTCGGATGCGGCCAGACTTTTCAACAAAATACACAGTTTTCAAATGAAAATATGGTCAAAATTTTTCATTTTCATATCTTTTATTTATCTCAAAATTTGCATTTTTCGAGCTCTACAACCTCCCAAATTTTCATCCAGATCCATAATCTGGTTCTGGAGTTAGAGCCGTTTGATTATCCTACCAAAAGAAAAAAAATCCCTAAAAAAAGGTAAAAGCCCACCTGGTGACGAAATTTTTTTCTACATTCATAGTACAGACCATGAGTGAGCATCTGAAACAAATTTGACATCTATCGGCAATCCGGATCAATTTTTAGAGCGATTTACTTTTTGCCTTTCTTACTAAAGAAAGGTATAGGTTTTACTTTAAGGCTGGACGTCATTTTCATCTTCGTAAATATGTCGATTCAGCATGAATTTTAATCGGAAAAATCGTCAAAAAATCACACTGCATCGATTTTCGACGCTCTATCGATTCACCTTGACAGAACTCGTCTATCTCCAACCCTCGAATTTTGAGAAAATAAAATCCGTGGAGTTCGAGTGATGTCCGTGTGTGGTAAAATTTTTGCCAAATTTTGTGTCACGTAATCCTCGGCTCCCCTATTTTCGATTTCGATTGTTAAAAGTGCATTTGAAAGCTGGTGTGCTGAACAAGGGTCATTTTGAGACCGAATTTCGAAATATCCATCTGTTTTCGGATGCGGCCAGACTTTTCAACAAAATACACAGTTTTCAAATGAAAATATGGTCAAAATTTTTCATTTTCATATCTTTTATTTATCTCAAAATTTGCATTTTTCGAGCTCTACAACCTCCCAAATTTTCATCCAGATCCATAATCTGGTTCTGGAGTTAGAGCCGTTTGATTATCCTACCAAAAGAAAAAAAATCCCTAAAAAAAGGTAAAAGCCCACCTGGTGACGAAATTTTTTTCTACATTCATAGTACAGACCATGAGTGAGCATCTGAAACAAATTTGACATCTATCGGCAATCCGGATCAATTTTTAGAGCGATTTACTTTTTGCCTTTCTTACTAAAGAAAGGTATAGGTTTTACTTTAAGGCTGGACGTCATTTTCATCTTCGTAAATATGTCGATTCAGCATGAATTTTAATCGGAAAAATCGTCAAAAAATCACACTGCATCGATTTTCGACGCTCTATCGATTCACCTTGACAGAACTCGTCTATCTCCAACCCTCGAATTTTGAGAAAATAAAATCCGTGGAGTTCGAGTGATGTCCGTGTGTGGTAAAATTTTTGCCAAATTTTGTGTCACGTAATCCTCGGCTCCCCTATTTTCGATTTCGATTGTTAAAAGTGCATTTGAAAGCTGGTGTGCTGAACAAGGGTCATTTTGAGACCGAATTTCGAAATATCCATCTGTTTTCGGATGCGGCCAGACTTTTCAACAAAATACACAGTTTTCAAATGAAAATATGGTCAAAATTTTTCATTTTCATATCTTTTATTTATCTCAAAATTTGCATTTTTCGAGCTCTACAACCTCCCAAATTTTCATCCAGATCCATAATCTGGTTCTGGAGTTAGAGCCGTTTGATTATCCTACCAAAAGAAAAAAAATCCCTAAAAAAAGGTAAAAGCCCACCTGGTGACGAAATTTTTTTCTACATTCATAGTACAGACCATGAGTGAGCATCTGAAACAAATTTGACATCTATCGGCAATCCGGATCAATTTTTAGAGCGATTTACTTTTTGCCTTTCTTACTAAAGAAAGGTATAGGTTTTACTTTAAGGCTGGACGTCATTTTCATCTTCGTAAATATGTCGATTCAGCATGAATTTTAATCGGAAAAATCGTCAAAAAATCACACTGCATCGATTTTCGACGCTCTATCGATTCACCTTGACAGAACTCGTCTATCTCCAACCCTCGAATTTTGAGAAAATAAAATCCGTGGAGTTCGAGTGATGTCCGTGTGTGGTAAAATTTTTGCCAAATTTTGTGTCACGTAATCCTCGGCTCCCCTATTTTCGATTTCGATTGTTAAAAGTGCATTTGAAAGCTGGTGTGCTGAACAAGGGTCATTTTGAGACCGAATTTCGAAATATCCATCTGTTTTCGGATGCGGCCAGACTTTTCAACAAAATGCACAGTTTTCAAATGAAAATATGGTCAAAATTTTTCATTTTCATATCTTTTATTTATCTCAAAATTTGCATTTTTCGAGCTCTACAACCTCCCAAATTTTCATCCAGATCCATAATCTGGTTCTGGAGTTAGAGCCGTTTGATTATCCTACCAAAAGAAAAAAAATCCCTAAAAAAAGGTAAAAGCCCACCTGGTGACGAAATTTTTTTCTACATTCATAGTACAGACCATGAGTGAGCATCTGAAACAAATTTGACATCTATCGGCAATCCGGATCAATTTTTAGAGCGATTTACTTTTTGCCTTTCTTACTAAAGAAAGGTATAGGTTTTACTTTAAGGCTGGACGTCATTTTCATCTTCGTAAATATGTCGATTCAGCATGAATTTTAATCGGAAAAATCGTCAAAAAATCACACTGCATCGATTTTCGACGCTCTATCGATTCACCTTGACAGAACTCGTCTATCTCCAACCCTCGAATTTTGAGAAAATAAAATCCGTGGAGTTCGAGTGATGTCCGTGTGTGGTAAAATTTTTGCCAAATTTTGTGTCACGTAATCCTCGGCTCCCCTATTTTCGATTTCGATTGTTAAAAGTGCATTTGAAAGCTGGTGTGCTGAACAAGGGTCATTTTGAGACCGAATTTCGAAATATCCATCTGTTTTCGGATGCGGCCAGACTTTTCAACAAAATACACAGTTTTCAAATGAAAATATGGTCAAAATTTTTCATTTTCATATCTTTTATTTATCTCAAAATTTGCATTTTTCGAGCTCTACAACCTCCCAAATTTTCATCCAGATCCATAATCTGGTTCTGGAGTTAGAGCCGTTTGATTATCCTACCAAAAGAAAAAAAATCCCTAAAAAAAGGTAAAAGCCCACCTGGTGACGAAATTTTTTTCTACATTCATAGTACAGACCATGAGTGAGCATCTGAAACAAATTTGACATCTATCGGCAATCCGGATCAATTTTTAGAGCGATTTACTTTTTGCCTTTCTTACTAAAGAAAGGTATAGGTTTTACTTTAAGGCTGGACGTCATTTTCATCTTCGTAAATATGTCGATTCAGCATGAATTTTAATCGGAAAAATCGTCAAAAAATCACACTGCATCGATTTTCGACGCTCTATCGATTCACCTTGACAGAACTCGTCTATCTCCAACCCTCGAATTTTGAGAAAATAAAATCCGTGGAGTTCGAGTGATGTCCGTGTGTGGTAAAATTTTTGCCAAATTTTGTGTCACGTAATCCTCGGCTCCCCTATTTTCGATTTCGATTGTTAAAAGTGCATTTGAAAGCTGGTGTGCTGAACAAGGGTCATTTTGAGACCGAATTTCGAAATATCCATCTGTTTTCGGATGCGGCCAGACTTTTCAACAAAATACACAGTTTTCAAATGAAAATATGGTCAAAATTTTTCATTTTCATATCTTTTATTTATCTCAAAATTTGCATTTTTCGAGCTCTACAACCTCCCAAATTTTCATCCAGATCCATAATCTGGTTCTGGAGTTAGAGCCGTTTGATTATCCTACCAAAAGAAAAAAAATCCCTAAAAAAAGGTAAAAGCCCACCTGGTGACGAAATTTTTTTCTACATTCATAGTACAGACCATGAGTGAGCATCTGAAACAAATTTGACATCTATCGGCAATCCGGATCAATTTTTAGAGCGATTTACTTTTTGCCTTTCTTACTAAAGAAAGGTATAGGTTTTACTTTAAGGCTGGACGTCATTTTCATCTTCGTAAATATGTCGATTCAGCATGAATTTTAATCGGAAAAATCGTCAAAAAATCACACTGCATCGATTTTCGACGCTCTATCGATTCACCTTGACAGAACTCGTCTATCTCCAACCCTCGAATTTTGAGAAAATAAAATCCGTGGAGTTCGAGTGATGTCCGTGTGTGGTAAAATTTTTGCCAAATTTTGTGTCACGTAATCCTCGGCTCCCCTATTTTCGATTTCGATTGTTAAAAGTGCATTTGAAAGCTGGTGTGCTGAACAAGGGTCATTTTGAGACCGAATTTCGAAATATCCATCTGTTTTCGGATGCGGCCAGACTTTTCAACAAAATACACAGTTTTCAAATGAAAATATGGTCAAAATTTTTCATTTTCATATCTTTTATTTATCTCAAAATTTGCATTTTTCGAGCTCTACAACCTCCCAAATTTTCATCCAGATCCATAATCTGGTTCTGGAGTTAGAGCCGTTTGATTATCCTACCAAAAGAAAAAAAATCCCTAAAAAAAGGTAAAAGCCCACCTGGTGACGAAATTTTTTTCTACATTCATAGTACAGACCATGAGTGAGCATCTGAAACAAATTTGACATCTATCGGCAATCCGGATCAATTTTTAGAGCGATTTACTTTTTGCCTTTCTTACTAAAGAAAGGTATAGGTTTTACTTTAAGGCTGGACGTCATTTTCATCTTCGTAAATATGTCGATTCAGCATGAATTTTAATCGGAAAAATCGTCAAAAAATCACACTGCATCGATTTTCGACGCTCTATCGATTCACCTTGACAGAACTCGTCTATCTCCAACCCTCGAATTTTGAGAAAATAAAATCCGTGGAGTTCGAGTGATGTCCGTGTGTGGTAAAATTTTTGCCAAATTTTGTGTCACGTAATCCTCGGCTCCCCTATTTTCGATTTCGATTGTTAAAAGTGCATTTGAAAGCTGGTGTGCTGAACAAGGGTCATTTTGAGACCGAATTTCGAAATATCCATCTGTTTTCGGATGCGGCCAGACTTTTCAACAAAATGCACAGTTTTCAAATGAAAATATGGTCAAAATTTTTCATTTTCATATCTTTTATTTATCTCAAAATTTGCATTTTTCGAGCTCTACAACCTCCCAAATTTTCATCCAGATCCATAATCTGGTTCTGGAGTTAGAGCCGTTTGATTATCCTACCAAAAGAAAAAAAATCCCTAAAAAAAGGTAAAAGCCCACCTGGTGACGAAATTTTTTTCTACATTCATAGTACAGACCATGAGTGAGCATCTGAAACAAATTTGACATCTATCGGCAATCCGGATCAATTTTTAGAGCGATTTACTTTTTGCCTTTCTTACTAAAGAAAGGTATAGGTTTTACTTTAAGGCTGGACGTCATTTTCATCTTCGTAAATATGTCGATTCAGCATGAATTTTAATCGGAAAAATCGTCAAAAAATCACACTGCATCGATTTTCGACGCTCTATCGATTCACCTTGACAGAACTCGTCTATCTCCAACCCTCGAATTTTGAGAAAATAAAATCCGTGGAGTTCGAGTGATGTCCGTGTGTGGTAAAATTTTTGCCAAATTTTGTGTCACGTAATCCTCGGCTCCCCTATTTTCGATTTCGATTGTTAAAAGTGCATTTGAAAGCTGGTGTGCTGAACAAGGGTCATTTTGAGACCGAATTTCGAAATATCCATCTGTTTTCGGATGCGGCCAGACTTTTCAACAAAATACACAGTTTTCAAATGAAAATATGGTCAAAATTTTTCATTTTCATATCTTTTATTTATCTCAAAATTTGCATTTTTCGAGCTCTACAACCTCCCAAATTTTCATCCAGATCCATAATCTGGTTCTGGAGTTAGAGCCGTTTGATTATCCTACCAAAAGAAAAAAAATCCCTAAAAAAAGGTAAAAGCCCACCTGGTGACGAAATTTTTTTCTACATTCATAGTACAGACCATGAGTGAGCATCTGAAACAAATTTGACATCTATCGGCAATCCGGATCAATTTTTAGAGCGATTTACTTTTTGCCTTTCTTACTAAAGAAAGGTATAGGTTTTACTTTAAGGCTGGACGTCATTTTCATCTTCGTAAATATGTCGATTCAGCATGAATTTTAATCGGAAAAATCGTCAAAAAATCACACTGCATCGATTTTCGACGCTCTATCGATTCACCTTGACAGAACTCGTCTATCTCCAACCCTCGAATTTTGAGAAAATAAAATCCGTGGAGTTCGAGTGATGTCCGTGTGTGGTAAAATTTTTGCCAAATTTTGTGTCACGTAATCCTCGGCTCCCCTATTTTCGATTTCGATTGTTAAAAGTGCATTTGAAAGCTGGTGTGCTGAACAAGGGTCATTTTGAGACCGAATTTCGAAATATCCATCTGTTTTCGGATGCGGCCAGACTTTTCAACAAAATACACAGTTTTCAAATGAAAATATGGTCAAAATTTTTCATTTTCATATCTTTTATTTATCTCAAAATTTGCATTTTTCGAGCTCTACAACCTCCCAAATTTTCATCCAGATCCATAATCTGGTTCTGGAGTTAGAGCCGTTTGATTATCCTACCAAAAGAAAAAAAATCCCTAAAAAAAGGTAAAAGCCCACCTGGTGACGAAATTTTTTTCTACATTCATAGTACAGACCATGAGTGAGCATCTGAAACAAATTTGACATCTATCGGCAATCCGGATCAATTTTTAGAGCGATTTACTTTTTGCCTTTCTTACTAAAGAAAGGTATAGGTTTTACTTTAAGGCTGGACGTCATTTTCATCTTCGTAAATATGTCGATTCAGCATGAATTTTAATCGGAAAAATCGTCAAAAAATCACACTGCATCGATTTTCGACGCTCTATCGATTCACCTTGACAGAACTCGTCTATCTCCAACCCTCGAATTTTGAGAAAATAAAATCCGTGGAGTTCGAGTGATGTCCGTGTGTGGTAAAATTTTTGCCAAATTTTGTGTCACGTAATCCTCGGCTCCCCTATTTTCGATTTCGATTGTTAAAAGTGCATTTGAAAGCTGGTGTGCTGAACAAGGGTCATTTTGAGACCGAATTTCGAAATATCCATCTGTTTTCGGATGCGGCCAGACTTTTCAACAAAATACACAGTTTTCAAATGAAAATATGGTCAAAATTTTTCATTTTCATATCTTTTATTTATCTCAAAATTTGCATTTTTCGAGCTCTACAACCTCCCAAATTTTCATCCAGATCCATAATCTGGTTCTGGAGTTAGAGCCGTTTGATTATCCTACCAAAAGAAAAAAAATCCCTAAAAAAAGGTAAAAGCCCACCTGGTGACGAAATTTTTTTCTACATTCATAGTACAGACCATGAGTGAGCATCTGAAACAAATTTGACATCTATCGGCAATCCGGATCAATTTTTAGAGCGATTTACTTTTTGCCTTTCTTACTAAAGAAAGGTATAGGTTTTACTTTAAGGCTGGACGTCATTTTCATCTTCGTAAATATGTCGATTCAGCATGAATTTTAATCGGAAAAATCGTCAAAAAATCACACTGCATCGATTTTCGACGCTCTATCGATTCACCTTGACAGAACTCGTCTATCTCCAACCCTCGAATTTTGAGAAAATAAAATCCGTGGAGTTCGAGTGATGTCCGTGTGTGGTAAAATTTTTGCCAAATTTTGTGTCACGTAATCCTCGGCTCCCCTATTTTCGATTTCGATTGTTAAAAGTGCATTTGAAAGCTGGTGTGCTGAACAAGGGTCATTTTGAGACCGAATTTCGAAATATCCATCTGTTTTCGGATGCGGCCAGACTTTTCAACAAAATGCACAGTTTTCAAATGAAAATATGGTCAAAATTTTTCATTTTCATATCTTTTATTTATCTCAAAATTTGCATTTTTCGAGCTCTACAACCTCCCAAATTTTCATCCAGATCCATAATCTGGTTCTGGAGTTAGAGCCGTTTGATTATCCTACCAAAAGAAAAAAAATCCCTAAAAAAAGGTAAAAGCCCACCTGGTGACGAAATTTTTTTCTACATTCATAGTACAGACCATGAGTGAGCATCTGAAACAAATTTGACATCTATCGGCAATCCGGATCAATTTTTAGAGCGATTTACTTTTTGCCTTTCTTACTAAAGAAAGGTATAGGTTTTACTTTAAGGCTGGACGTCATTTTCATCTTCGTAAATATGTCGATTCAGCATGAATTTTAATCGGAAAAATCGTCAAAAAATCACACTGCATCGATTTTCGACGCTCTATCGATTCACCTTGACAGAACTCGTCTATCTCCAACCCTCGAATTTTGAGAAAATAAAATCCGTGGAGTTCGAGTGATGTCCGTGTGTGGTAAAATTTTTGCCAAATTTTGTGTCACGTAATCCTCGGCTCCCCTATTTTCGATTTCGATTGTTAAAAGTGCATTTGAAAGCTGGTGTGCTGAACAAGGGTCATTTTGAGACCGAATTTCGAAATATCCATCTGTTTTCGGATGCGGCCAGACTTTTCAACAAAATACACAGTTTTCAAATGAAAATATGGTCAAAATTTTTCATTTTCATATCTTTTATTTATCTCAAAATTTGCATTTTTCGAGCTCTACAACCTCCCAAATTTTCATCCAGATCCATAATCTGGTTCTGGAGTTAGAGCCGTTTGATTATCCTACCAAAAGAAAAAAAATCCCTAAAAAAAGGTAAAAGCCCACCTGGTGACGAAATTTTTTTCTACATTCATAGTACAGACCATGAGTGAGCATCTGAAACAAATTTGACATCTATCGGCAATCCGGATCAATTTTTAGAGCGATTTACTTTTTGCCTTTCTTACTAAAGAAAGGTATAGGTTTTACTTTAAGGCTGGACGTCATTTTCATCTTCGTAAATATGTCGATTCAGCATGAATTTTAATCGGAAAAATCGTCAAAAAATCACACTGCATCGATTTTCGACGCTCTATCGATTCACCTTGACAGAACTCGTCTATCTCCAACCCTCGAATTTTGAGAAAATAAAATCCGTGGAGTTCGAGTGATGTCCGTGTGTGGTAAAATTTTTGCCAAATTTTGTGTCACGTAATCCTCGGCTCCCCTATTTTCGATTTCGATTGTTAAAAGTGCATTTGAAAGCTGGTGTGCTGAACAAGGGTCATTTTGAGACCGAATTTCGAAATATCCATCTGTTTTCGGATGCGGCCAGACTTTTCAACAAAATGCACAGTTTTCAAATGAAAATATGGTCAAAATTTTTCATTTTCATATCTTTTATTTATCTCAAAATTTGCATTTTTCGAGCTCTACAACCTCCCAAATTTTCATCCAGATCCATAATCTGGTTCTGGAGTTAGAGCCGTTTGATTATCCTACCAAAAGAAAAAAAATCCCTAAAAAAAGGTAAAAGCCCACCTGGTGACGAAATTTTTTTCTACATTCATAGTACAGACCATGAGTGAGCATCTGAAACAAATTTGACATCTATCGGCAATCCGGATCAATTTTTAGAGCGATTTACTTTTTGCCTTTCTTACTAAAGAAAGGTATAGGTTTTACTTTAAGGCTGGACGTCATTTTCATCTTCGTAAATATGTCGATTCAGCATGAATTTTAATCGGAAAAATCGTCAAAAAATCACACTGCATCGATTTTCGACGCTCTATCGATTCACCTTGACAGAACTCGTCTATCTCCAACCCTCGAATTTTGAGAAAATAAAATCCGTGGAGTTCGAGTGATGTCCGTGTGTGGTAAAATTTTTGCCAAATTTTGTGTCACGTAATCCTCGGCTCCCCTATTTTCGATTTCGATTGTTAAAAGTGCATTTGAAAGCTGGTGTGCTGAACAAGGGTCATTTTGAGACCGAATTTCGAAATATCCATCTGTTTTCGGATGCGGCCAGACTTTTCAACAAAATACACAGTTTTCAAATGAAAATATGGTCAAAATTTTTCATTTTCATATCTTTTATTTATCTCAAAATTTGCATTTTTCGAGCTCTACAACCTCCCAAATTTTCATCCAGATCCATAATCTGGTTCTGGAGTTAGAGCCGTTTGATTATCCTACCAAAAGAAAAAAAATCCCTAAAAAAAGGTAAAAGCCCACCTGGTGACGAAATTTTTTTCTACATTCATAGTACAGACCATGAGTGAGCATCTGAAACAAATTTGACATCTATCGGCAATCCGGATCAATTTTTAGAGCGATTTACTTTTTGCCTTTCTTACTAAAGAAAGGTATAGGTTTTACTTTAAGGCTGGACGTCATTTTCATCTTCGTAAATATGTCGATTCAGCATGAATTTTAATCGGAAAAATCGTCAAAAAATCACACTGCATCGATTTTCGACGCTCTATCGATTCACCTTGACAGAACTCGTCTATCTCCAACCCTCGAATTTTGAGAAAATAAAATCCGTGGAGTTCGAGTGATGTCCGTGTGTGGTAAAATTTTTGCCAAATTTTGTGTCACGTAATCCTCGGCTCCCCTATTTTCGATTTCGATTGTTAAAAGTGCATTTGAAAGCTGGTGTGCTGAACAAGGGTCATTTTGAGACCGAATTTCGAAATATCCATCTGTTTTCGGATGCGGCCAGACTTTTCAACAAAATACACAGTTTTCAAATGAAAATATGGTCAAAATTTTTCATTTTCATATCTTTTATTTATCTCAAAATTTGCATTTTTCGAGCTCTACAACCTCCCAAATTTTCATCCAGATCCATAATCTGGTTCTGGAGTTAGAGCCGTTTGATTATCCTACCAAAAGAAAAAAAATCCCTAAAAAAAGGTAAAAGCCCACCTGGTGACGAAATTTTTTTCTACATTCATAGTACAGACCATGAGTGAGCATCTGAAACAAATTTGACATCTATCGGCAATCCGGATCAATTTTTAGAGCGATTTACTTTTTGCCTTTCTTACTAAAGAAAGGTATAGGTTTTACTTTAAGGCTGGACGTCATTTTCATCTTCGTAAATATGTCGATTCAGCATGAATTTTAATCGGAAAAATCGTCAAAAAATCACACTGCATCGATTTTCGACGCTCTATCGATTCACCTTGACAGAACTCGTCTATCTCCAACCCTCGAATTTTGAGAAAATAAAATCCGTGGAGTTCGAGTGATGTCCGTGTGTGGTAAAATTTTTGCCAAATTTTGTGTCACGTAATCCTCGGCTCCCCTATTTTCGATTTCGATTGTTAAAAGTGCATTTGAAAGCTGGTGTGCTGAACAAGGGTCATTTTGAGACCGAATTTCGAAATATCCATCTGTTTTCGGATGCGGCCAGACTTTTCAACAAAATACACAGTTTTCAAATGAAAATATGGTCAAAATTTTTCATTTTCATATCTTTTATTTATCTCAAAATTTGCATTTTTCGAGCTCTACAACCTCCCAAATTTTCATCCAGATCCATAATCTGGTTCTGGAGTTAGAGCCGTTTGATTATCCTACCAAAAGAAAAAAAATCCCTAAAAAAAGGTAAAAGCCCACCTGGTGACGAAATTTTTTTCTACATTCATAGTACAGACCATGAGTGAGCATCTGAAACAAATTTGACATCTATCGGCAATCCGGATCAATTTTTAGAGCGATTTACTTTTTGCCTTTCTTACTAAAGAAAGGTATAGGTTTTACTTTAAGGCTGGACGTCATTTTCATCTTCGTAAATATGTCGATTCAGCATGAATTTTAATCGGAAAAATCGTCAAAAAATCACACTGCATCGATTTTCGACGCTCTATCGATTCACCTTGACAGAACTCGTCTATCTCCAACCCTCGAATTTTGAGAAAATAAAATCCGTGGAGTTCGAGTGATGTCCGTGTGTGGTAAAATTTTTGCCAAATTTTGTGTCACGTAATCCTCGGCTCCCCTATTTTCGATTTCGATTGTTAAAAGTGCATTTGAAAGCTGGTGTGCTGAACAAGGGTCATTTTGAGACCGAATTTCGAAATATCCATCTGTTTTCGGATGCGGCCAGACTTTTCAACAAAATGCACAGTTTTCAAATGAAAATATGGTCAAAATTTTTCATTTTCATATCTTTTATTTATCTCAAAATTTGCATTTTTCGAGCTCTACAACCTCCCAAATTTTCATCCAGATCCATAATCTGGTTCTGGAGTTAGAGCCGTTTGATTATCCTACCAAAAGAAAAAAAATCCCTAAAAAAAGGTAAAAGCCCACCTGGTGACGAAATTTTTTTCTACATTCATAGTACAGACCATGAGTGAGCATCTGAAACAAATTTGACATCTATCGGCAATCCGGATCAATTTTTAGAGCGATTTACTTTTTGCCTTTCTTACTAAAGAAAGGTATAGGTTTTACTTTAAGGCTGGACGTCATTTTCATCTTCGTAAATATGTCGATTCAGCATGAATTTTAATCGGAAAAATCGTCAAAAAATCACACTGCATCGATTTTCGACGCTCTATCGATTCACCTTGACAGAACTCGTCTATCTCCAACCCTCGAATTTTGAGAAAATAAAATCCGTGGAGTTCGAGTGATGTCCGTGTGTGGTAAATTTTTTGCCAAATTTTGTGTCACGTAATCCTCGGCTCCCCTATTTTCGATTTCGATTGTTAAAAGTGCATTTGAAAGCTGGTGTGCTGAACAAGGGTCATTTTGAGACCGAATTTCGAAATATCCATCTGTTTTCGGATGCGGCCAGACTTTTCAACAAAATACACAGTTTTCAAATGAAAATATGGTCAAAATTTTTCATTTTCATATCTTTTATTTATCTCAAAATTTGCATTTTTCGAGCTCTACAACCTCCCAAATTTTCATCCAGATCCATAATCTGGTTCTGGAGTTAGAGCCGTTTGATTATCCTACCAAAAGAAAAAAAATCCCTAAAAAAAGGTAAAAGCCCACCTGGTGACGAAATTTTTTTCTACATTCATAGTACAGACCATGAGTGAGCATCTGAAACAAATTTGACATCTATCGGCAATCCGGATCAATTTTTAGAGCGATTTACTTTTTGCCTTTCTTACTAAAGAAAGGTATAGGTTTTACTTTAAGGCTGGACGTCATTTTCATCTTCGTAAATATGTCGATTCAGCATGAATTTTAATCGGAAAAATCGTCAAAAAATCACACTGCATCGATTTTCGACGCTCTATCGATTCACCTTGACAGAACTCGTCTATCTCCAACCCTCGAATTTTGAGAAAATAAAATCCGTGGAGTTCGAGTGATGTCCGTGTGTGGTAAAATTTTTGCCAAATTTTGTGTCACGTAATCCTCGGCTCCCCTATTTTCGATTTCGATTGTTAAAAGTGCATTTGAAAGCTGGTGTGCTGAACAAGGGTCATTTTGAGACCGAATTTCGAAATATCCATCTGTTTTCGGATGCGGCCAGACTTTTCAACAAAATACACAGTTTTCAAATGAAAATATGGTCAAAATTTTTCATTTTCATATCTTTTATTTATCTCAAAATTTGCATTTTTCGAGCTCTACAACCTCCCAAATTTTCATCCAGATCCATAATCTGGTTCTGGAGTTAGAGCCGTTTGATTATCCTACCAAAAGAAAAAAAATCCCTAAAAAAAGGTAAAAGCCCACCTGGTGACGAAATTTTTTTCTACATTCATAGTACAGACCATGAGTGAGCATCTGAAACAAATTTGACATCTATCGGCAATCCGGATCAATTTTTAGAGCGATTTACTTTTTGCCTTTCTTACTAAAGAAAGGTATAGGTTTTACTTTAAGGCTGGACGTCATTTTCATCTTCGTAAATATGTCGATTCAGCATGAATTTTAATCGGAAAAATCGTCAAAAAATCACACTGCATCGATTTTCGACGCTCTATCGATTCACCTTGACAGAACTCGTCTATCTCCAACCCTCGAATTTTGAGAAAATAAAATCCGTGGAGTTCGAGTGATGTCCGTGTGTGGTAAAATTTTTGCCAAATTTTGTGTCACGTAATCCTCGGCTCCCCTATTTTCGATTTCGATTGTTAAAAGTGCATTTGAAAGCTGGTGTGCTGAACAAGGGTCATTTTGAGACCGAATTTCGAAATATCCATCTGTTTTCGGATGCGGCCAGACTTTTCAACAAAATACACAGTTTTCAAATGAAAATATGGTCAAAATTTTTCATTTTCATATCTTTTATTTATCTCAAAATTTGCATTTTTCGAGCTCTACAACCTCCCAAATTTTCATCCAGATCCATAATCTGGTTCTGGAGTTAGAGCCGTTTGATTATCCTACCAAAAGAAAAAAAATCCCTAAAAAAAGGTAAAAGCCCACCTGGTGACGAAATTTTTTTCTACATTCATAGTACAGACCATGAGTGAGCATCTGAAACAAATTTGACATCTATCGGCAATCCGGATCAATTTTTAGAGCGATTTACTTTTTGCCTTTCTTACTAAAGAAAGGTATAGGTTTTACTTTAAGGCTGGACGTCATTTTCATCTTCGTAAATATGTCGATTCAGCATGAATTTTAATCGGAAAAATCGTCAAAAAATCACACTGCATCGATTTTCGACGCTCTATCGATTCACCTTGACAGAACTCGTCTATCTCCAACCCTCGAATTTTGAGAAAATAAAATCCGTGGAGTTCGAGTGATGTCCGTGTGTGGTAAAATTTTTGCCAAATTTTGTGTCACGTAATCCTCGGCTCCCCTATTTTCGATTTCGATTGTTAAAAGTGCATTTGAAAGCTGGTGTGCTGAACAAGGGTCATTTTGAGACCGAATTTCGAAATATCCATCTGTTTTCGGATGCGGCCAGACTTTTCAACAAAATGCACAGTTTTCAAATGAAAATATGGTCAAAATTTTTCATTTTCATATCTTTTATTTATCTCAAAATTTGCATTTTTCGAGCTCTACAACCTCCCAAATTTTCATCCAGATCCATAATCTGGTTCTGGAGTTAGAGCCGTTTGATTATCCTACCAAAAGAAAAAAAATCCCTAAAAAAAGGTAAAAGCCCACCTGGTGACGAAATTTTTTTCTACATTCATAGTACAGACCATGAGTGAGCATCTGAAACAAATTTGACATCTATCGGCAATCCGGATCAATTTTTAGAGCGATTTACTTTTTGCCTTTCTTACTAAAGAAAGGTATAGGTTTTACTTTAAGGCTGGACGTCATTTTCATCTTCGTAAATATGTCGATTCAGCATGAATTTTAATCGGAAAAATCGTCAAAAAATCACACTGCATCGATTTTCGACGCTTCGTCGCCAAGTCGACAAGTTGTCAAGTTGAGCTTCGAATACTGGCGCGAGAATGCTGGCGCATCTATTTTGTGGCTCGACTTATACTCGTTTTGTAGTAGCTTGTCTACCGATGTTTCCTACAACGTGTAAGATATCGTAGCTTTTCGTTTTCTTTTGCCCAATGCGTTTTTGCATAACTGTCCAATGTTTATGCAAAAACTTTTGTGACATAGGACATTCATCCGGCTACAATCAATTTGTTTCCCGTGCGCTCCTAAAATCGCCTAAATGTAGACTTCATTTGTCGTAAGTTTATTCAACAGGGTTCATTGGATTCTAATAGGAGCTTTCTAAGCTTTTCATCGTTTATATCGTTTTCAAAGTTTTCAATGCTGGTGACGCCAATGGCTTTCTACTTAAGGTAGTCGCGATTGAGTGTGTAGTGGTGCGGTTTTAAAAATAGCAATTTCTGACACTCACACTTATGTAGAAGCTGAATGGCGAGCTTCTCTGCACCGTGCGGCACACGCGGTTCACTTGTAGGGGAAATATACCCATTTTAATCACTCTAAGCCGTTCGACCAATTATCATCACTTTTGCCGTTTTCCGCTATTAAATCAACTTTTTCAAGTGTTTCAACAATGGAGAGTTGTTTGCTCACTTTTATTTGAGCTATTTATTACTTTGGACCAGTCATGAGCAAAGTGCTGATAGGCCGATAATATAAATAGGCTGAAAAAGGGAATAGTTCCCCTACCTCGGTTTTTCTTTACGCCTGCTTTGTTCGGTACGATGGTACGATGAACCAAAATACCAACACACAAAAGGGCTCGACCGAAGCTAGAAAACCAAAACCGCGGTATGCGTTGTCACTGACGCATGGGAAGTTTGCTATGCTCGCGTTTGTCATAAACTCTTGTTTGATTAAGAATATGTACGATTACAAATATTCTTTTGGTGAAAATAGCGGTTTTTATTTCTTTTCGAAAGCATATCATTTATAATACTTTGCTTTCATCATTAGACTTTCTTTTTTTCTGACGTTATAAATAAACAAAGTCGTTGTTATGAATTTAAAGAAGAAGTTCTACTATTGTTATATTCTTTAGTAAGAAAGGCTCTATCTCACCCCAGGTGGGATTAAATCGGGTTTTAAAATCAGTATTGATTCAAACATTCATAACTCGCTCGATGATTTTTTGCACGACCTGGAAATTTCTGAAAAGTTGGCATTTTATGTCCTCTAAAACATATAGAGAATTTGCAAAGCAAAAAGACGCGTGTCGCCAACTATGAACAAATAGCGTAAACCTATGATTTTTAGAAAAAATGTGTTTTTTCATTCCTAATCAACATTTTTATAAAACAAATGCCGGATTCGGATGAGAAAAATTATTTCCAACAATTTGGTGTATAACTTTCCAATATTTGTTTGATTTTTCTATGAGAAAACTGTAGATTTAGAAAAAGATAGTAATTTGGACTATTTGGCAAGAAAGTCTGTCAAAAATCAATACAAATTGTTGAATATACGTTAACACATCTGTTATCAACTATATAACTGTTTATTTCATTGATATATACGGGGAAACTCATTTTTTCGTGTTCCAAAACATGTTTTTTAAAGAAAAAGGTCACAAATTTTTGCGCGCCCAAAAGTTGATGTTCATTATTTTAAAGCAAAAAAATTTTCTCGTCTTTTGCAACCATTTTCATTAAGATTGATGCAGGGTATAGTGAAAAATAAGCGATTTTGTTCTTCAATCCAGCAGAAAGGAACACGATTTTTGGCAAGTAACCTCATTTTGGCACCACCTACATTTGAAACGCAGTCGCGCTGCAAAACCTCAATCAAAAATTTAAAAAAATAAAAATAGTGTTTTTTTGCGAATCAAGTTTTAGTGATAAAAAGTTAAATAAAAAAATCACCAAATTTTTTTACCGTGTATCATTTTTTTCCAATGTAGCCCGTAAAAAAATTCCTTCAAAAGATACAGATTTTTGAATTTTAATACATCATTTTTGTATGGACAGCTGTCAAATTTGTATGGAAAATTATATGGACAAACTAATGATGCAAAATGGCTTCTTTGGGCATACCGAAGGCACCAAAAAAGTTTCAGTCGGATTAAAAAATACAAAAAAAAACGAATGACCGAAATCCTAGAGAACTGCTCATATATAACATTGAAGTTTTGAGCATCCTAGAGCTCGGTACAGGCCAGGGGGGCGACATCTATATCTCACTACAGGCAGCTCGCCCGCAGCCAACACAAGCTGTCAACTTCGGCACCAGAAAAAAAGGGAGCTGTCAATTACGGCGCCAGCACAAAAGAACAGCTGTTCGTTACGGAACCAAAACAGAGCAACTGCGCACTACAAAAACTACAGGCCTAAAATGGAAATAAAGTAATTATTGTTTTTATGTAAAATTTAACCGCAATGTACGTTTAAAAAATAGTGTATATTTTTGAGGTGATTTTAATCAATTTATTTGCAAAATAAGCTACTAAAGTTGGGATTATTAATCACACATCGAGCCGATGACTTCATTTAGAGTTGTACTTTTATCACAAGAAACTTTCAACTTAACTACTCGGTAATTTGACTTTTACTACAATAATTCTTATAACAAAAATTGAATTATTAATAAAAAAATATTTTTTGTTTTCACTGTGCGCAGTTTGCGTGCGTTATTGAGGTTTTGCAGCGCGACTGTGTTTCAAATGTAGGTGGCGCCAAAATGAGGTTACTTGCCAAAAACCGTATTCCTTTCTGCTGGATTGAAGAACAAAATCGCTTATTTCTCACTATATCCTGCATCAATCTTAATGAAAATGGTTGCAAAAGACGAGAATTTTTTTTAGCTTTAAAGTAATGAACATAAATTTTTGGGCGCGCAAAAATTTGTGAACTTTTTCTTTAAAAACATGTTTTGGAACAGGAAAAAATGAGTTTCCCGGTATATATCAACGAAATAAGCATTTATATTGAGGTTTTGCTGCGCGACTGCGTTTCAAATGTAGGTGCGCCAAAATGAGGTTACTTGCCTAAAGTCGTATGCCTTTCTGTCGAATAAAGAACAAAATCGCTTATTTTTCATGATTCCCTGCATCAATCTTCATGAAACTGGTTGCAAAAGACGAGACATTTTTTTTGCTTTAAAATAATGAACATCAACTTTTGGGCGCGCAAAAATTTGTGACCTTTTTCTTTAAAAAACATGTTTTGGAACACGAAAAAATGAGTTTCCCCGCCCGCATAGAAAAAAACTGTTTGAAAATCATTTGTTAAATATTCAATCAACATTTTACCAAATTGTATACCCACTATTTGGTAAATCATTTTTTTAATTCCTCACCGTCTCTCAAATAGTGAACTATTCCCCATATATGTTGTTAGCAATATTCACTATTTGATTTTTTCCTCTAGCGACACTATGTCAAATGTTTTTTGAAAGTTCATTTTTGCGTATAAATTTTAGGGATTTCACCATTTCTCAAATATTATTTTTATGGTTTTAAATAGTTATTTGAGTGATTTTTCATGGCGCGTTACATTTTGGGAAATAGTTGTAACAACTCGAATTAACATCAATTTTTCAAGGGTTTTCGGGTTTTTTTTAGCAAAAAAACAGTACAGTTTTTTTTTAATTTATTTTGTCATTTTAGTAGTACAATGATCGAATAATCCTAAGCTAAAAAAGGGAGTTCCTTTTAACAGGTTTTTAATTCAGGGAAGAAGACGTATTGCGTGTGTCTAAATTCAGGTTTGGCTTGTTAAAAAATAAGGCATTTCTAATTCTAAACTCAATAAATCTCAAGGAAACTTTCGCTACAGCAGGAGGTTGATCAAAGTCGTACGCCCCATCCAGCACAACGGTAGCATTTGCGATGCCAGCTCCATCTTCGCCATCCTGTGGACGTCGTCGATCAGGTACTCTGCTTGACTTGAAATTGCTTGCGAAAGGAAACGGCGCAGCTGTATCACGCCGGTTATCTGTAGTTTGTGGGACCGCTGGTTGATGAGAGCGTGTCGCACCCTGATGATCTTGTCGCACTTGACGAAATTCAAGTTCAGTTCAAAGCAGGCTTCAGGTACAAACCTTGAAAAAACAAAACAAAATAAACCACAATGTATTTATTTACAATATAATATTCAAGTCCCTTGGTGATATTCCACTCTACGTTGAATAAATTACATCCTCGATACAAAATCTGTAAATAAATCGAGTTTCACATTTGAAATGGGAGAATTTTGAGAACATAATTTGAAAGCGCAAATCAAACAGAGTACTTCTGATTTATCCGATGGACAAAGAACGAGCTTGACATAAAAAAGCAAATACAGTCGACTCTCTGGCTATCGATCTTCTCGATATCAATATTGCTCCTGCTGTCAATAAATTTTTCAGTCCCTTCAAGAAGCTTGCTTTGATTTTTCGTTCTATAATTTGATAACTCCCGCTCTCGACGGTCCCTTCAAAATCGACAACGAGAGAGTCCACTGTAGGAATAAAAAATAAAACTTCTCGACATACATACCAGTACATTCTTTGTAATGTTTCCACTTAGGCCGAAGACTCTCGGGCAGCATTGGTTTTATTGCCAGCTCCGTCAACAGAATATCAACTGCGGCTTGGCCGCTCGAAAAGATTTGAATTTTGCTATAGAAAAAAAATCCGTCCCAAACTTTACCTTTGTAGGGAGAATTAGGATTCTTCTCCTACATAGAAACCTAGATTGATATCCGGATTTCAGTCCTGTGAAATAGAAAAAGAAATCACAAGTATCGATTCCGAGAGGTAAATTTTACAAATCAGGAGCAACATATGAAAAGGGGCAGCTGGGGTCGGAATCGCAAATCTGGAAAGGTACTTTTCGTCGAAATCTGAAAAAAACATGTTTGTTTGCATTAAAATTTATTAAAAGTTTGCGTGATTTTCCGGTTGATTTGTTTTGGTTGATTCAAAGGTCAGTTCTTGAAAGTAAACAAACCTGCTGGAGTTTCACGTAGCACCCTAGAAGCAGACACTTCTGAAAACAAACGATCCGGAAAACCACTCAATTGTCTCCTTTGTGTTGTTTTTCCTCCTCGGCGGCTTCGATCCCGCTGGACGGAAGGATGGAACTTTTTTTTCTAGCTGCTCACGGATGTAAACAAACGCAGCCAATACTTGCTGTGAGGATGGAAGGCAGTTCTTTTTACACTCACTTTTGAAAACACAACACACGAACGCGAAAATAGTGAAGATGCTAATAAACAATCGCGAACCGCGACGACCACGACGAAACGCACCAAAACAAGAGGAGTTTTGACTTGTCAATTTCCAGCGCAGACTTCTTTTGTTTGTCGCCGCGCGCGACGGGAGAAAACAGAAATATAAATACAAGAGAGAGAGCGCGCGCTTTGTGGACTAGCCTTTCACAACACACAAGTTTTTGCTGTAAAATACAAAACAAAATGCTAAATTCCGTATTTTTAATTTAATATCATTTTGAAAAGTTACTGAGATATAACAAAAAAAACATCGTTTTCAAATAAATTTAGCTACTTTAATGATCTTTTTCAATTTCAAGCTGTGAGTTTATCAAAAACGGAACGTTATAAAAAAAATTACTCACTCTCTCTCTCTTAACATGACCCTGCGTAAATGCTGCACCATGTCCTGTCGCGTCAGCGCGTCGTACAGTTCGTCCGCCCGGCATCGGAACTGCTCATTATGCTGTACTCCACTTTCGATTCCCTTGATCCCAAACAGGTAAGCTGAGGCGCTTCGTACACAGCCGTTTGGGACTTGGACATCACCATGTCTTGCAGCATAGGCACCGCGTCCGAAATGATTTCTGCGAAACGGATCGAATCCTCCAGGAAATTGACCTCGTTTCCTTCTTCTGGAACTCCTCGTTCAGCTTCGGGCCGTGCCGGGTCTTGACGTAGTACACTTTCAAGAACATCATGTAGAACACGCACTGCTGTTCGGTTTTCTTGAGCGCCGCGTCCTGCTATACCATCTTGTTGCGAATTTCCTGCGGCTGGCAGTCTTCCGTCCCATACTGCCTGCAAAGTTCCGCCAGGGAGAGCTTAGCGGAGAACGGATTATGCTCGAGGGAGGTTTTGATCAACGCGATCGAGTTCTTGCGCACCAGCAGTGACTTGTCCTCGAGCCGTTCGACGGTACCTTCTAGCACCTGGTGCTGCCAGCTAAGTGGAACCGCGTTCTGGCCCTGGATGCAGTGCCTAATCTGAAGCACCTTCGAGCGAACATGGGCCGAAACGTCCATCGTGTGGTTGAACAAATCATGCAGGAAGTCATCGCGCGTTTCCTTCAGCTCATCGGCCAGTTCCTCCTAGGTAAGCTCAGTCACGATGGCTTTGCCCATGATCTGCAGGACACAGTTGTGCACCACGTAAGATTCCAGGTTCCTCAGTTCGTCGCTCATCGTGGACAAATGTGGAATGATAAGCTTCGCATCGAGCATTCCCAGCTCCAGCAACTGGCTCATGTGCTTTGCCGTTTGGCTGTCGGTCGTGTCCACGTTGAGCCGCTCGACCAGTTCCTTGATCAACACCAGGTAGATCGAAGCGATGCAAACTCTTCGTACAGCAGCATCACGCCGCCAGCGATCGGCGCAATGGTGCTCCATAATCTGCAAGATTCGCACCGGATTACGCTGAAAACGAAAGATGTGTGATGATCTCAAAATAATTAAACGAAACATGTTCCAACTTACTCAACAAACGATTCCTCGCAAAACCGGCGGAGCTTCTCCAACGGCAGTTGAAACAGATTGTACAGCACCTCATCTTTCGTTGTCCTTCAGCGCCGGCACCCGGTCCGCCCGCGGCAGTTCCGACTGAACCAGCTCATCCAAAACATTCGTCCCGAACCGGAAAATCTCAATAAACAGCAGATTGCACGCGCGAAACAGGGTCCGGAATCGGCCACCACAATTATTTTGCACCTCCATTTGCAGCAGCGACAACTTTTTGTTTTGACGGTTTTGACAGATGTTCAAAGGGGGGTTCGGCCATTTATGTCGATCATGTCGATTGATTAATTAAGTCGATCTATATTATGCAATGTTGGATACAAGTGGAATGCATTAAAACTTGGATGCAACCAACGACATTGAAACCATTGAAACGCATGAAACTTTTTTTTGAAAATGCAGCCCAAGCAAATTGGGTACTAAAGCCCTAAGTCCATTTTTATGTACAACGGTAAAAAACACGATTAAAAAACATTTCTGATCACTTTTTTTCATTTTAATGCAAAAAAAAAATTGTCATTTTAATGCAAAACAAAAAAAAATATTGGTCCCCTTGCAACGAGCTGTCAAGTAGGACCTTTTCTGTCAAGAAGGGCCGTGAAGTTAATTTTTAAAAATTGAATTAAAAATCCATTTTAAATCCTTTGAGGTCGTTCAAAAGGTCATTGTACTCAGAAAAATAAGCTTTATCGTTGTGAACAATAATATCACAAATTTAAGCTTAATTTTAGGACCCAATTGTTGAGAATAGGTTTTGTTAAAAATAATGAAACTAAAAAATAAGGCCATGTAGTTGAATGCAAGGGGTTTCCAGCATCAAGGATTACTGACCAGTCTAAATGGAATTACCAGGATTACTGGCAATTTGTCATGAATTACTTTGATTACCCAGAATTACTTGGGATTTCCAGAAACCACGCAGAATTGCTCAAATTTATAAAAATAACTTGGAATTACTGCCTAGCTTCCAGCATATTGAGAATTGGATCGAATGACAGCTGTCAAATGCACAAAACCACGTGCTTGGCAATAGTACGTCCATCCCGGGAATTCCCGGCACAAAATTCCCGGGATTTTTATATGTTGTACGGGGAATTTCCGGAATTAAACAAAAATCATAATTTGGCCTGGAAATTACATTAGTATTACAATTAATAAGTTTAAACTTTTCTAAAATTTACATAAATTGGTACCATTTTATTTGTTGTAATTTTTGTTTTTAGACATCTTAAACCAAATTTCAAGCTGTTTTATTCATGTCATATAGAAATAAATAAAAAATAAATATTTATAAGATACTTATTTAATTTGAATTAGAAATGTGGTGCATATAAAATTCAAAGCACAACAGAGAACAGCAAAAATTTGTTTAACACTGGAACGCCCAACGCATGTCCAACTTACACAGACGCCCAAGCCTCCCAAAAAAGGAGGAAAGGAACTTCAAATCACTGGTTCTCGGGCATTACTCAACCAATCGGGACAATTCTTGTTTCCAGTGATTTGTAAGAATGTCTAGATCCTAAAATTGTGCAGAACTTAATTCGATCAATTCTGTAATTTTTGCGATCAAAAACATCGTTTCACCTTTTTCAAAACGACTGCCGCCACGGAATTTTTGGCGATTTTTTTTTACACGCGAAAATAAAAAAGTTGGAACGATGTTTTTGATCGCAAAAATTACAGATTTGATCGAATTAAGTTCTGCAAAGTTCTATAATCATCTAAACATCTAACAAATCACTGGAAAGAAGAATCATCATGATTGGTTGAGTTATGCCCGAGAACTAGCGAATTGAAGTTACCGTTCCAACTTTTTTGGAGCCTTGGGCGTTGGAATGTTAAGCTATCTAAAAACTGCTATCCTTGTTTAGATTGATATTAATAGTATTGAGCTAATTCTTTAAATTTAAAGCTTGAAAAACATAACAAATATAAAGAAAACATAGATTTTATGACTTTTTCAAAAACTTAAAAACTTCCCGGGAATAAATAAATATTTTTCCCGTTTTCCGGGAAACTCAAAACCTGGGAAAATTAGACGTCCTGCTTGGAAATCATCGAACAATTTGGTAAATATCAACATCATTTTGAAAACTGATTTTGGCGTTCGAGTGCATTTAAAATTCAAAGCACAACAAAGAACAAAAAAATCTTCAAAACTATCTAAAAGTGCTATCCCTGTTTAGATTGATTTTAATAGTATTGTGCTAATAGTTTGATTTTAAAAACATAACTAATATAAAGAAAACATAGATTTCATGACATTTTCAAAAATTTCCCGGGATAAAAAATATATTTTTTCCGTTTTCCGGTAAACTCAAAACCCTGGAAAATTGGACGCCCTACTTGGAAGTCATCGAATAATGTGGTAAACATCAACGTCAGTTTGACAACTGATTTTGACGTTTGAGTGTTTTTCATCCGAATACATTTGAATTAGAGAGCATCCAAATTGGCGGACATTTCGAATCCGCTCTGTACTTCTTACAACCATAAAAAGCATCAAGGAAAAGCAAAATGCATTCTGCCGATTTACCTTTAAAGAATTACTAGTAGTTACTTGAATTAATGGGAAATACACGAATTACTGAGTAACTATGGAATTACTCGAATTACTACGGAATTACTAGGTAATTCCAGAATTATAGGAATTACTGCAGAATTGCGGAGTAATTCTGGAATTACTGAATTACCTACTCAAAATCCGAATGATCCCATACTAGCTGTAACTTTGGTTTCATACATGAAAATTAATAGGCAATAAATAGAATTATAAAAGGTTTATCGAAATTATCTTTTAAACAGTTATTTTTTATTATTTTATTATTTTCTGAAGTATGTTTTCACAAACAAGAATCATGGAATTACCAGGATTACTGGGATTATTAGGAATTACCAGGATTACTCTGGAATTACTCAGTAAATCCGGAATTACTTGCTCAAATTCCAAGTAATTCCGGATTAGTGACCAGTCTGACACGATGCTGGAAACCCCTTGGTTGAATGTTGATGTCACCAACAAATTTTGGCCAGAGTAGGATGCTATGAAACTATGTTTTTTCAACTAAAATCATGTTTATACTTCATGTAGATTAAATAAAAAAACATGGTATAATATATCAATTTCTAATTTTGTACAAACAGCTTCTTTAAAAAGAATCTTGATTAAAATCAAAAAAATATTTATGCATCAATATAGTTTATCTGAAAAGGTCCTATGTACACAAACAACGTGTTAAACGAGGTGTAACACTAAAATTTTACATGTTGTTCTCTAAAATCATAAGATCTGTCAAATATTTAATTCATAATCAGGAATATGATCAAATTCTTGCAGCATTTAAAATTTAAATTAACAATTTTTCAAATACTGACTATTTGTGAAAACATAACTCCATATTTTTGAACCAACAATTTGACAAATCGTCACCATTTCCTAAAAGGTAATTTAATGTTTCTATATGGTCACTAAATCATCCTCGTTCATCCGGGCGTATATATCAATGAAATAAACAGTTATATAGTTGATAACAGATGTGTTAACGTATATTCAACAATTTGTATTGATTTTTGACAGACTTTCTTGCCAAATAGTCCAAATTACTATCTTTTTCTAAATCTACAGTTTTCTCATAGAAAAATCAAACAAATATTGGAAAGTTATACACCAAATTGTTGGAAATAATTTTTCTCATCCGAATCCGGCATAAGTTTTATAAAAATGTTGATTAGGAAGGAAAAAAACACATTTTTTCTAAAAATCATAGGTTTACGCTATTTGTTCATATGTGGCGACACGCGTCTTTTAGCTTTGCTGCAAATTCTCTATTGAGGTTTTGCAGCGCGACTGCGTTTTAAATGTAGGTGGCGCCAAAATGAGGTTACTTGCCTAAAATCGTATGCCTTTCTGCCGATTAAAGAACAAAATCGCTTATTTCTCATGATTCCCTGCATCAATCTTCATGAAACTGGTTGCAAAAGACGAGAAAAATTTTTTGCTTTAAAATAATGAACATCAACTGTTGGGCGCGCAAAAATTTGTGACCTTTTTCTTTAAAAAACATGTTTTGGAACACGAAAAAATGAGTTTCCTTGTATATACCAAGGAAATAACCAGTTATATAGTTGATAACAGATGTGTTAACGTATATTCAACAATTTGTATTGATTTTTGGCAGACTTTCTTGCCAAATAGTCCAAATTACTATCTTTTTCTAAATTTACAGTTTTCTCATAGAAAAATCAAACAAATATTGGAAAGTTATACACCAAATTGTTAGAAATAATTTTTCTCATCCGAATCCGGCATAAGTTTTATAAAAATGTTGATTAGGAAGGAAAAAACACATTTTTTCTAAAAATCATAGGTTTACGCTATTTGTTCATAGGTGGCGACACGCGTCTTTTAGCTTTGCTGCAAATTCTCTATAGTTGATAAAAGATGTGTTAACGTATATTCAACAATTTCTATTGATTTTTGACAAACTTTCTTGCCAAATAGTCCAAATAACTGTCTTTTACTAAATTTACAATTTTCTCATAGAAAAATCAAACAAATATTGGAATGTTGTACACCAAATTTTTTTTTTCACGAACTTATTTTTATTAGGTCCTTTTAGGTGCTTAGACCAAGTTAGGACCGGGAATCTACATTTTGAAGTTAAATCTAAAAATCATTAAACATCAAACAAAATAAATGTGGACAACGCCGAGTTCACTGCGAGGTTCTTGGCGACTTCCTTGAAGAAAGTATCAACGGCTCGAGAAGCAATCTGGTTGGTTCACTCAAAACCGTCAGAATAATTTCCAAAATTTTGGAAAACGGTATTCGGTGGTCTTTAGGCTGCCCATTCTGCCTCGAAACAGCAGGCCCCGGCTTGGTGGTTGAAACTGGAGGAAACATACGGTTGAATGCTGCCGCTCCCGGTTGTGGCAGACGAGTTTCTGTTGGTGGATTTCCGGTTTTCGCACTCTGTGTTTTGCTGGATTTCTTCTTGATTTTCTTTTTTCGCTTTGGGCCTCCTCCTGGTGTAGAATCTTCGGTGGCTTCCTCCTCCGATTGTGTGTCTTCTTCCGCAAGGACGGCGTAGTGGTTCTCGACTTTGCTGGTCTTCACGATCTCTGCAAAAGACCGCTTGGATCGCTTACTTAGCTCCTGCTTCAACTTGTCCGACCGCTCCTGGTACTTCGGACAGCACCGAGTTTCGTGCACTGCTCCTCCACAAATCAAGCACTTAGTTGGCACTGCTTTGCACTCGTCAGTCTGGTGATTTTCTCCGCACTTGCCGCAAATCGTTTTGTTGTTGCAAAAAGCCTTGGTGTGCCCCAGCTTTTGACAGTTGCTGCAGCTCATAACTTTCGGGTAGTACAAGCGAACTGGCAGGCGGAGCACGTTGCCGATTTCCAGATAGTCGGGCAGTGCTGTGCCAGCAAAAGTTACTCGGTACGAGTTCGTTGGAACAAACTTCTTGTTCTCCCCCTCGCCATCAGAATTGCCCATCTGCCTCACCTCAATGACCTGGACCGTCGGAAGGTTCTTTCTTTTGAAGAGGCCAACTCCCTTCAACACTTGTTGCACCGTAAGATGATCTTCACTGACCACACCGTCGATCTCCACCGAACGCGCTGGGATCCAAACTCGGTATTCGACGCAGAATTTCGGGTCACAAACAATTCCGTTCGCCTCCTTCGCGTTGTCGAGAGCAACTCGTAGCTTGTTCCGGTGGAGCTTCGTCACTTCTGTCACGCCCGAGTAGTGCTTTTCCAAGTCCGCCGTAATCCGCATCACGTTCAGGGGCTTGGACTTCGGCCGGACTGTCCTCCTGGATGGTCATGGTACTTGCGAACGCGCGGGGTTGGTTGACCCGGTTCCGAAGATTTCTCCACCTTCTTGTCCGTTGCCGGCTGCTTCTCCGCCTGAAACCCGTCCGGTTTCTCCCACACACTCTCCTTGGTAACGCTGTTCCAGTAAAACAACTTCCCCTCCTTGGTCCTTTGTTCCGTCCACTCACTTTCCGCCTTCGCGGCCGCCGCCATGGCCGTCGGCGAAGGAAAACAAATCACCGTCAGAAAACGCGCGCGAAATGCGTTAACTAGCTCGAGAGACGACCGCTCGCGGCTAGAGCTGACGACTGAATGTACACCAAATTGTTGGAAATAATTTTTCTCATCCGAATCTGGAATAAGTTTTATAACAATGTTGATTTTGAAGGTAAAAACACATTTTTTCGAAAAATCATAGGTTTACGCTACTTGTTCATAGGTGGCGACAATTACCTCAATTACCCAAGATGGCGGCCTTTAGCATCCCCCTGGTACAGGCCTTCAAAGTATGATATGTCATTTACAACAGTGCGTCACATGTAGATGGCGCACTCGCCAAGGGTTATCAACAAGACTTTACTATGTAGAGTTTAGGCACGGACGAACGGACATGACACGGGGTTTCAAAAAGTGAAGCAGGTTTTCTTTTAATTCTTCTTGGCGAAAATCTGCGCAAGCGAGATCGTATATCTAGATTAAATTTTCAAAACAACCTATCCCTCATGGGTTTCCCACAGACAAACAGACGTGAATCTTAGTTGATTTTTTCTAAAAATCCATCGTCCCCACAAGAAAATTCAAAATTGGGCTGCACACTAGCGCGATCTGCAGTCCTGTTGCGGAAACCTCATCGTTTCAATAAACCACTATAAGAGTGTACCCTCTTCCCCTTATCCGATTAAGCGTGTACAAAAGAAAAATGACGTTTGTATGTTGTTTATGTAATGAAACATTGTTATGTTCGAGGGTAAGTTTTTTTTGAATCAGACAAATTATCGGGAAAAATGCTGCCAAAGTTCCACGCGATGGCGTCAAAGAATGCAAATTAAACAGTTGCTGCACCAGAAACATTGCATTGTGGTATCCTCTTTCGTACGGCGTTCCGCAGCAGATTCCACTCCGTGGTCCGGAACAGACATAAACCATCATTTGTACAGGGTGACAAAGGCAGGTCAAAAGGCCTTGGCTAAAGTGAACAAGGAAGAGCTAGGAAAGAAAACTTTTGTGTTTATTTTAAACGGAGTGGCGAAATTAACGAGAATCTCAATAGGAATATTTTGCTTTCGCAGTTGATGATGCAAAAAACAACAACGTGGATTCAAAAATCTCCCAAAATAACAGTTCTTTTAGTTTATCAAAAACTCCTGTATCATTTCATAGCAAATTTGAATCAAATTTGATCAAAACGATGTTCTTATGCAATTTTTCCTTTGATTTTCACAAAACCTCGTGCTTTTTGTTCTGCTGCAACAGCAATCAAGCGGCATAAACAGAAATATCCCGCGCTCACACACACAACCAATCAATTCAAGAAACGTCAAAGTGTACGGTGGCGACATCATTCTTGATCGTGTCTCGTTGCGGTACTATGGCATCCATGTTTTTTGCTTGTTTGAATTTGAATTGACCGTTTTCGTTGGCGATGGAATAGAAAAGAGTTTCACGGCTGTTTGTCTGTGGGTTTCCTATGTGCGCAGTTTGCGTGCGTTATTAATCTCAATCACCCAAGATGGCGGCCTTTAGCATCCCCGTGGTACAGGCCTTCAAAGTATGATATGTCATTTACAACAGTGCGTCACATGTAGATGGCGCACTCGCCAAGGGTTATCAACAAGACTTTACTATGTAGAGTTTAGGCACGGACGAACGGACATGACACGGGGTTTCAAAAAGTGAAGCAGGTTTTCTTTTAATTCTTCTTGGCGAAAATCTGCGCAAGCGAGATCGTATATCTAGATTAAATTTTCAAAACAACCTATCCCTCATGGGTTTCCTATGCAGATAGGACCTTTTGAAAATTTAATCTAGATATTTCAAAATCTTCGCGCCACGTGGTTTAAAACGTAAACAAAGCCAGCTGATGATGCAAACTCATGAGCATTTTTTAAATGGTCGAATGAATTTATATTAAAATACCATTTCTATAAATTTTTCGGCAATTTTAGTATCCGCGATAAATTACATAGAATCATAAAGACAAACTTAATGCCAAAAAACTGTTTCTAGCACCATACACTCAACCTCCGGTGGTTGGTAACTTTTTCGTTTGACACTTTTTTAGTTTGTACCCCGTTGGTTGGTCAAAGTCAAACTATAAAGTGACGAACTGTCACTTTTTACACGGTGCTCACGCACACTATCAAAACCAGGGCTATGGAGTCGGAGTCGGAGTCGGAGCCGGAGTCGGTGGAGTCGGGTCTTTTTGGGGACCTGGAGTCGGAGTCGGAGTCGGAGTCGTCAAAACTCGATCAGCTGGAGTCGGAGTCGGAGTCGGCTAAATTTTAAGAGCTGGAGTCGGAGTCGGAGTCGGAGCTGAAGATTTCTGATAACCCGGAGTCGGATTCGGAGTTATCTTAAATTCAACAAGAAATATGTTTTTTTTTATTGTTCAGTATTTCCTATGGGTAATTCTCCGCCAACTCACACAGCAGTTGCCCCGACCCCTCTTCGATTTGCGTGAAACTTTGTCCTAAGGGGTAACTTTTGTCCCTGATCACGAATCCGAGGTCCGTTTTTTGATATCTCGTGACGGAGGAGCGGTACGACCCCTTCCATTTTTGAACATGCGAAAAAAGAGGTGTTTTTCAATAATTTGCAGCCTGAAACGGTGATGAGATAGAAATTTGGTGTCAAAAGGACTTTTATGTAAAATTATACGCCCGATTTGATGGCGTACTCAGAATTCCGAAAAAACGTATTTTTCATCGAAAAAAACACTAAAAAAGTTTTAAAAATTCTCCCATTTTCCGTTACTTGACTGTAAATTTTTTTGGAACATGTCATTTTAAGGGAAATTTAATGTACTTTTCGAATCTACATTGACCCAGAAGGGTCATTTTTTCATTTAGAACAAAATTTTTCATTTCAAAATTTCGTGTTTTTTCTAACTTTGCAGGGTTATTTTTAACAGTGTAACAATGTTCTACAAAGTTGTAGAGCAGACAATTACAAAAATTTTGATATATAGACATAAGGGGTTTGCTTATAAACATCACGAGTTATCGCGATTTTACGAAAAAAAAGTTTTGAAAAAGTTGGTCGTCATCGATCATGGCTGGTCATGGTCACCCGCGACAGACACGGACGACATAACAAAAAGAAACGCAAAAAGTAACATTTTCAAAACTTTTTTTTCGTAAAATCGCGATAACTCGTGATGTATATAAGCAAACCCCTTATGTCTATATATCAAATTACGAGGTACATAAAAAGATTAAAAATAGTAATCACTGTTTTTGGAAATCGAAAAAGAGTCACTGACAGTAACAAATAATCAACGATAATAACAATGTCTTAGGCGTCATCCATAAAGTACGTCACGCTCTAGGGGGGGAGGGGGGGTTGTCGCAAGTGTGACAAAGTGTGACAAGGGGGAGAGGGGGGGTACGTGAGACTGTGACGTCACGCTAGACTATTTATCTTATATTGAACTTTTTTTTTAAATATAGCTTTAAAAATTTAATGTTTGATAACTTTTACTCATAAATCAAACACGATTCAAGGCTCTATGAAACAGAGTTTTTGATGATAGATTTAATATGCTTCAAAAAACTGTGATGGTGATTTTTATCACTACACACGACGTGTTTTCTGGGGAACCTTAAGGAGAAAAAATAGTCATCGCTACTTTCAAATGTGTCTTATAGGAAATTTTCTCAGCTTTCCAATGCTTCTAAGAGCGAAATGTTTCATCGGGAAATTTCTGAGATATCTCTATTTTAAGTTATTTGTTTAAAAATCCTTAATCATTTATTGGAAACTTTTAAATAACAGTTTAGGAAACTTGTCAAATGATGTGTTTCATGTGTCATTTACTCATCAAAATGTGCAAAATAAGACAAGAAACAACTTTGTAGAAGGTTGCAAACCGCTAAACATTTCGAAAATGAAGTTTTAACCGAATTTTTGAATATGTGGGATTTATTCAGAAATTAAAATCATTAAACTGCATAAAATATTACTATTATTATTAGGAGAAATACTTTTCATTAGTATGAAATGATTATTTTAGTTTTTTGTGTTAAATGATCAAAGATTTACCAATATTTTAGAAGTTTATAAGACTGTAATCTTCAATCTTATCTTTAAAAAGAAATATTTCGTGATTTTTGTTTAAATAGTTTCGAAAGAAAGTTTCTGTTGGATTTTTTTTTTGTTAAAATAATATTAAAAAAAAAAGTTTGTGACGGTGTTTTCAGCATTCTGAATTGGAAGACTCGAGTATTATTGCTACTTTTAAGTGCATGTTCAACAGAAAACATTTTATAAAATTTTATCCATATTTTATACTCTTGAAAATATGACTTATGAAGCATGCAACAGTTATATGTAGTACATTTTCGATTTTAAATTATATTTGTATTTATGTTCCTGGTTAATGTTTGCTTAAGAAAATATCAAATTTATTCATTAAAATTCAATAATACCATTAACAATCACAAACCTGCCAAAGTTTCGGTTGAACATGCTAAATCAGAGCAGACACGTGATATTTGTACACAAAAGATATGTATTTATCAAATGATTCTTGTAAAAAATATATTTTTACACTGTTTTATTATTTTAATTTCTGAATAAATCTCACATATTCAAAAATTCGGTTGAAACATAATTTTCAAAATGTTTAGCGGTTTGCAACCTTCTACAAAGTTGTTTCTTGTCTTATTTTGCACATTTTGATGAGTAAATGACACATGAAACACATCATTTGATAAGTTTTCTGAACTGGTAGTATAAAATTTCAAATAAATAATAAAGGAATTTAAAACCAAAAAACTTGAAATAGAGATATCTCAGAAATTTCCCGATGAAATATTTCGCTTTTAGAAGCTTTGGAAAGCTGAGAAAATTTCCTATAAGACACATTTGAAAGTAGCGATGACTATTTTTTCCTGATAAGTTTGTTCTAGAAAACACGCCGTGTACAACATTGAACAAAATTTAAAAAATCCAAACGCAACCTGTAAAAATTGAAAACATTCTCGAATGAATTCGGAATTTCAAAATCATCCTTTTTATAAATCATGCCACACAGTAAAAAAATGTGTAAATTTCGAAGCTGTGATTTCTGAAGGTTGAATTTTACAGATTTATTGATGTAAATTTACCTCAATTTAGACTCAAAAAGTGTCATTACACCAGAAAAGTGGTTAAATTACTCATTTTCAGAGGTAAAATTACACATTTTTTCTGACATTAAAGATGTACCCCTTCCCAGATGTAATATTACCATGATTTTTTTACTGCGTAAAATTGTACAAAAAACAAGATAGTGCGGAGGGGGGGGGGTCCGACAAAACGTGACGTACTTTCTGAGGGGGGGGGGTCAGAGCCAGCGTGACAAAGTGTGACATAGGGGGGAGGGGGGGTTAATTTTGGCCTATTTTAGCGTGACATACTTTATGGATGACGCCTTACTTGGAACTCAACATGTGAGCGAGTTGTGGCGCTATAACCACGGCAAATAGTGTCCAGGGCATTTGTGGAAATACAATGTCCCATCCCCGAGGGTCCCGGAGCACCAAAACTTCTTAGCATGGTGGCTTTCAACGATTTATTGCCTTAACAAACAGGAACGTGAGCGGGGGATCCCCACGTTTTTTCCTCCCCTGTAGATTCAGAACTGTATTGTTGTTCGAACCTCTGTGTTCAAACTCAATCCAATTCAACGAATTATCTTTGCGGTTAACTTTACGCAGTTGGCCTGGCCGCTTTATCGTTTGTGATGTTTCAAGGCAATTTATTGCATTGGGGCACTGCAATTGTTAATAGTGGCAAGAGGATGCTAGGCGTTAATCAACCTAAGGCATTTTCCAGGATGCCCTCGAAAGACTAGCTGCGCTAGGGTTAGATTAGATTAGATTAGATAAGATTAGATTAGATTAGATGTCTTACTTGGAACTCAATATGCGCATTTTGTTCATATGTTTTGTTTATGCGCATCAAAGTGTTGCATTTAAAATAATTGAAACTAACATAAAATATCAAAAGAAGTTGCAACTAATTTTGAAATAGTCATTGAATGTTGATGTTGATGTTGATTTTATGTAAACTATTTTAATATCGTTGCAAACTATCGTTGAACAAATCTCAAGATTTCAGTACAAAAATGAACTAATAAAAAAATGTATAGAACAAAATATAGGATTTTAATTTATTTTACAAATACAAATTTTATTTAAAAAAAAAAATTAAATCAAAATATTATCAACCGGTAAGATTTTTTTTCATACTGTATGTCCCACACCAATATGACGGAAGGTTATTATCATTGCAAATCAATGTACCTTAAAAACGAAATACTAGTGACCTAGAAAATATTTTACTTGTGGATATATGTTTTTTATTATATTTTATGTTTTTTCATTTATTTTGATGGAGGCGCAAGATCATTCATAAAGTTTCGTTTTAGGTGAAGATTCACGAAGTATCGTGCGCCTCCCTTTTAATGTACATTGAATTTTAAAATTAAAATAAATTAAACATTTCCAGGGTAAATAATTTTTCATGTCACAGATATTTGAAAACGACCTCTCAAGCGTCCTTTCCACGAAGACATTGTTTAAATACATTGATTCGCAATAATAATCTCCTGCAGCCATGGCGTGATGTCCATGTACGTCTTAAAAAAATGTTTCGTTTAAAATTTTTAATTTACAAAACAAGGTGCTTCTTATAAATGTCAGCCTGAAAGTGAACAAATTGAATTTTTATGTTCAATAGATCATTAGGCCAGGTTTCTTTCAATTATTCATTAAAAAAACTATTTAATATTTAAATTTATTTGTTTTGAATAAATTATTTGCAAATTTGAGGTTAAGCAAATAAATACAAATTTACATACAAAACTGTTCTTCTAAAAATGCCTCTAAAACTGAAGATTTTTTATTTATTTCTGTTTCCATAACGTATAAAACTTGTAACCTAGAAACTTTTTTTTCCGTTTTGTGATTCGAATTTATTTTTCTTGAGAAAAACATGACGCTTAGCGAGTATTTAAATAATCTTATTTATCAATGTTTAAAAAATCATTAACTAATAATAATTAACTAACTTTTGAAAAATTTAAAAATATGTGAAGTCGGAGTCGGAGCCAACCATTTGTTGGAAGCTGGAGACAGAGTCGGAGTCGGCTAGAGTTGGTAGGCTGGAGTAAGAGTCGGAGTCGGAGCCAAACATTTGTTGAAACCCGGAGCCGGAGTCGGAGTCGGAGTCGGCTAATCTGAGATATGCGGGTGGTCAGGTGGCGTTGGAGGGGGTTTGTGGTCTCCGTTCGCCGATGGCATCTGGAGTTTTGGGAGGTTTGAGGTTGGAGGTTTGGAGGTTTGGAGGTTTGGAGGTTTGGCGGTTTGGAGGTTTGGAGGTTTGGAGGTTTGGAGGTTTGGAGGTTTGGAGGGTTTGGAGGTTTGGAGGTTTGAGGTTTTGGAGGTTTGGAGGGTTTGGAGGTTGGAGGTTTGGAGGTTTGGAGTTTGGAGGTTTGGGGTTTGGAGGTTTGGAGGTTTGGCTGGTTTGGAGGTTTGGAGGTTTGGCGGTTTGGAGGTTTGGCGGTTTTGGAGGTTTGGAGGTTTGGCGGTTTGTGGAGGTTTGGGGGTTTGGAGGTTTGGAGGTTTGGAGTTTTGGAGGTTTGGAGGTTTGGAGGTTTGGCGGTTTGGAGGTTTGGAGGTTTGGAGGTTTTGGCGGTTTGGAGGTTTGTGGAGCGTTTGGGGTTTGGAGGTTTGGAGGTTTGGAGGTTTGGACGGTTTGGAGGTTTGGAGGTTTGGAGGTTTGGAGGTTTGGGCGGTTTGGAGGTTTGGCGGTTTGGCGGTTTGGAGGTTTGGCGGTTTGGAGGTTTGGCGGTTTTGGGAGGTTTGGAGGTTTGGCGGTTGGAGGTTGGAGGTTGTTGGCAGGTTTGGAGGTTTGGAGGTTTGGAGGTTTGGAGGTTTGGAGGTTTGGAGGTTTGGAGGTTTGGAGGTTTGGAGGTTTGGAGGTTTGGAGGTTTGGAGGTTTGGGCGGTTTGGAGGTTTGGGAGGTTTGGAGGTTTGGGGTTTGGGAGGTTTGGAGGTTGGAGGTTTGGAGGTTTGGAGGTTTGGAGGTTTGGCGGTTTGGAGGTTTGGCGGTTTGGCGGTTTGGAGGTTTGGAGGTTTGGAGGTTTGGAGGGTTTGGCGGTTTGGAGGTTGGAGGTTTGGAGGTTTGGAGGTTTGGAGGTTTGGCGGTTTGGAGGTTTGGAGGTTGGCAGGTTTGGAGGTTTGGAGGTTTGGAGGTTTGGAGGTTTGGAGGTTTGGCGGTTTGGAGGTTTGGAGGTTTGGAGGTTTGGAGGTTTGGAGGTTTTGGGCGGTTTGGAGGTTTGGCGGTTTGAGGTTTGGAGGTTTGGAGGTTTGGAGGTTTGGAGGTTTGGAGGTTTTGGAGGTTTGGAGGTTTGGAGGTTTGGAGGGTTTGGCGGTTTGGAGGTTTGGCGGTTTGGAGGTTTTGGAGGTTTGGCGGTTTGGCGGTTTTGGAGGTTTGGAGGTTTGGAGGTTTGGAGGTTTGGAGGTTTGGCGGTTTGGAGGTTTGGCGTTTGGAGGTTTGGCGGTTTGGCGGTTTGGAGGTTTGGCGGTTTGGCGGTTTGGCGGTTTGGGGTTTGGAGGTTTTGGCGGTTTGGCGGTTTGGAGGTTGGCGGTTTGGAGGTTTGGAGGTTTGGCGGTTTGGCGGTTTGGCGGTTTGGAGGTTGGCGGTTTGGAGGTTTGGAGGTTTGGAGGTTTGGAGGTTTGGCGGTTTGGCGGTTTGGAGGTTTGGCGGTTTGGAGGTTTGGCAGGTTTGGCGGGTTTGGAGGTTTGGCGGTTTGGAGGTTTGGCGGTTTGGCGGTTTGGGAGGTTTGGAGGTTTGGAGGTTTGGCGGTTTGGAGGTTTTGGAGGTTTGGCGGTTTGGGAGGTTTGGGCGGTTTGGAGGTTTGGAGGTTTGGAGGTTTGGAGGTTTGGAGGTTTGAGGTTTGGAGGTTTGGAGGTTTGGCGGTTTGGAAGGTTTGGCGGTTTGGAGGTTTGGAGGTTTGGAGGTTTGGAGGTTTGGAGGTTTGGAGGTTTGGCGGTTTGGAGGTTTGGAGGTTTGGTAGGTTTGGAGGTTTGGAGGTTTGGAGGTTTGGAGGTGTTGGAGGTTTGGAGGTTTGGAGGTTTGGAGGTTTGGAGGTTGGAGGTTTGGCGGTTTGGAGGTTTGGAGGTTTTGGAGGTTGGAGGTTTGGAGGTTTGGAGGTTTGGAGGTTTGGAGGTTTGGAGGTTGGAGGTTTGGAGGTTTGGCGGTTTGGAGGTTTTGGAGGGTTTGGAGGTTTTGGAGGTTTGGAGGTTTGGAGGTTTGGAGGTTTGGAGGTTTTGGCGGTTTGGAGGTTTGGAGGTTTGGCGGTTTGGAGGTTTGGCGGTTTGGAGGTTTGGAGGGTTGTGGAGGTTTGGCGGTTTGGAGGTTTGGCGGTTTGGAGGTTTGGAGGGTTTGGAGGTTTGGAGGTTTGGCGGTTTGGAGGTTTGGCGGTTTGGAGGTTTGGAGGTTTGGCGGTTTGAGGTTTGGAGGTTTGGAGGTTTGGCGGTTTGGAGGTTTGGAGGTTTGGAGGTTTGGAGGTTTGGAGGTTTGGCGGTTTGGCGGTTTGGAGGTTTGGAGGTTTGGAGGTTTGGAGGTTTGGAGGTTTGGAGGTTTGGAGGGTTTGGAGGTTTGGAGGTTTGGAGGTTTGGACGGTTTGGCGGTTTGGCGGTTTGGAGGTTTGGAGGTTTGGCGGTTTGGAGGTTTGGCGGTTTTGGAGGTTTGGCGGTTTGGAGGTTTGGAGGTTTGGCGGTTTGGCGGTTTGGCGGTTTGGAGGTTTGGAGGTTTGGAGGTTTGGAGGTTTGGAGGTTTGGAGGTTTGGAGGTTTGGAGGTTTTGGAGGTTTGGAGGTTTGGAGGTTTGGAGGGTTTGGAGGTTTGGAGGTTTGGAGGTTTGGAGGTTTGGAGGTTTGGAGGTTTGGCGGTTTGGAGGTTTGGAGGTTTTGGCGGTTTGGGGGTGTTGGAGGTTTGGCGGTTTGGAGGTTTGGAGGTTTGGCGGTTTGGCGGTTTGGAGGTTGTTGGAGGTTTGGAGGTTTGGAGGTTTGGCGGTTTGGAGGTTTGGCGGGTTTGGCGGTTTGGAGCGTTTGGAGGTTTGGAGGTTTGGAGGTTTGGCGGTTTTGGCGGTTTGGCGGTTTGGAGGTTTGGCGGTTTGGAGGTTTGGAGGTTTGGCGGTTTGGCGGTTTGGAGGTTTGCGGTTTGGCGGTTTGGAGGTTTGGAGGTTTGGAGGTTTGGCGGGTTTAGGCGGTTTGGCGGTTTGGAGGGTTTGGCGGTTTGGAGGTTTGGCGGTTTGGAGGTTTGGAGGTTTGGCGGTTTGGCGGTTTGGCGGTTTGGCGGTTTGGCGGTTTGGCGGTATTGTCGAGGTTTGGCTGGTGGCGGTTTGGACGGTTTGTGCTGTTTGGAGGTTTGGCGACCAGCGTTATTGGCGGCTTGGAGGTTTGGAGGATTGGGCGTTCTTGGCGGTATTGGAGGTATTAGGCGTTTTGGAGGTTTTGGCGGTTATGAGGATTGGGAGGTTTGAGTTTGGCGGTTTGGCGGGTTAGGAGGTTTGGCGGTTTGGAGGTTTGGACCGGGTTTGGAGGTTTGGCGGTTTGGCGGTTTTGGCGGTTTGGCGGTTTGGGCGGTTAATGGTGGGTATCTGGAGGTATATGGGGTTTTGCGGTTTTGGCGGGTATTGGCGGTTTGGCGGGTTTTGGCGGGTATAGTCGGTAATGGGCGTATTTGCGGTAATTCGGTATTGGTGGTAGGCGGATTTGTCGGATTTGGGTAAAGGCTTAAATTCTTAAATTCTTAAATTCTAAATTCTTAAATTCTTAAATTCTTAAATTCTTTAATTCTTAAATTCTTAAATTCTTAAATTCTTAAATTCTTAAATTCTTAAATTCTTAAATTCTTAAATTCTTAAATTCTTAAATTCTTAAATTCTTAAATTCTTAAATTCTTAAATTCTTAAATTCTTAAATTCTTAAATTCTTAAATTCTTAAATTCTTAAATTCTTAAATTCTTAAATTCTTAAATTCTTTAATTCTTAAATTCTTAATTTCTTAAATTCTTAAATTCTTAAATTCTTAAATTCTTAAATTCTTAAATTCTTAAATTCTTAAATTCTTAAATTCTTAAATTCTTAAATTCTTAAATTCTTAAATTCTTAAATTCTTAAATTCTTAAATTCTTAATTTCTTAAATTCTTAAATTCTTAAATTCTTAAATTCTTAAATTCTTAAATTCTTAAATTCTTAAATTCTTAAATTCTTAAATTCTTAAATTCTTAAATTCTTAAATTCTTAAATTTTAATTCTTAAATTCTTAAATTCTTAAATTCTTAAATTCTTAAATTCTTAAATTCTTAAATTCTTAAATTCTTAAATTCTTAAATTCTTAAATTCTTAAATTCTTAAATTCTTAAATTCTTAAATTCTTAAATTCTTAAATTCTTAAATTCTTAAATTCTTAAATTCTTAAATTCTTAAATTCTTAAATTCTTAAATTCTTAAATTCTTAAATTCTTAAATTCTTAAATTCTTAAATTCTTAAATTCTTAAATTCTTAAATTCTTAAATTCTTAAATTCTTAAATTCTTAAATTCTTAAATTCTTAAATTCTTAATTCTTAAATTCTTAAATTCTTAAATTCTTAAATTCTTAAATTCTTAAATTCTTAAATTCTTAAATTCTTAAATTCTTAAATTCTTAAATTCTTAAATTCTTAAATTCTTAAATTCTTAAATTCTTAAATTCTTAAATTCTTAAATTCTTAAATTCTTAAATTCTTAAATTCTTAAATTCTTAAATTCTTAAATTCTTAAATTCTTAAATTCTTAAATTCTTAAATTCTTAATTCTTAAATTCTTAAATTCTTAAATTCTTAAATTCTTAAATTCTTAAATTCTTAAATTCTTAAATTCTTAAATTCTTAAATTCTTAAATTCTTAAATTCTTAAATTCTTAAATTCTTAAATTCTTAAATTCTTAAATTCTTAAATTCTTAAATTCTTAAATTCTTAAATTCTTAAATTCTTAAATTCTTAAATTCTTAAATTCTTAAATTCTTAAATTCTTAAATTCTTAAATTCTTAAATTCTTAAATTCTTAAATTCTTAAATTCTTAAATTCTTAATTCTTAAATTCTTAAATTCTTAAATTCTTAAATTCTTAAATTCTTAAATTCTTAAATTCTTAAATTCTTAAATTCTTAAATTCTTAAATTCTTAAATTCTTAAATTCTTAAATTCTTAAATTCTTAAATTCTTAAATTCTTAAATTCTTAAATTCTTAAATTCTTAAATTCTTAAATTCTTAAATTCTTAAATTCTTAAATTCTTAAATTCTTAAATTCTTAAATTCTTAAATTCTTAAATTCTTAAATTCTTAAATTCTTAAATTCTTAAATTCTTAAATTCTTAAATTCTTAAATTCTTAAATTCTTAAATTCTTAAATTCTTAAATCTTAAATTCTTAAATTCTTAAATTCTTAAATTCTTAAATTCTTAAATTCTTAAATTCTTAAATTCTTAAATTCTTAAATTCTTAAATTCTTAAATTCTTAAATTCTTAAATTCTTAAATTCTTAAATTCTTAAATTCTTAAATTCTTAAATTCTTAAATTCTTAAATTCTTAAATTCTTAAATTCTTAAATTCTTAAATTCTTAAATTCTTAAATTCTTAAATTCTTAAATTCTTAAATTCTTAAATTCTTAAATTCTTAAATTCTTAAATTCTTAAATTCTTAAATTCTTAAATTCTTAAATTCTTAAATTCTTAAATTCTTAAATTCTTAAATTCTTAAATTCTTAAATTCTTAAATTCTTAAATTCTTAAATTCTTAAATTCTTAAATTCTTAAATTCTTAAATTCTTAAATTCTTAAATTCTTAAATTCTTAAATTCTTAAATTCTTAAATTCTTAAATTCTTAAATTCTTAAATTCTTAAATTCTTAAATTCTTAAATTCTTAAATTCTTAAATTCTTAAATTCTTAAATTCTTAAATTCTTAAATTCTTAAATTCTTAAATTCTTAAATTCTTAAATTCTTAAATTCTTAAATTCTTAAATTCTTAAATTCTTAAATTCTTAAATTCTTAAATTCTTAAATTCTTAAATTCTTAAATTCTTAAATTCTTAAATTCTTAAATTCTTAAATTCTTAAATTCTTAAATTCTTAAATTCTTAAATTCTTAAATTCTTAAATTCTTAAATTCTTAAATTCTTAAATTCTTAAATTCTTAAATTCTTAAATTCTTAAATTCTTAAATTCTTAAATTCTTAAATTCTTAAATTCTTAAATTCTTAAATTCTTAAATTCTTAAATTCTTAAATTCTTAAATTCTTAAATTCTTAAATTCTTAAATTCTTAAATTCTTAAATTCTTAAATTCTTAAATTCTTAAATTCTTAAATTCTTAAATTCTTAAATTCTTAAATTCTTAAATTCTTAAATTCTTAAATTCTTAAATTCTTAAATTCTTAAATTCTTAAATTCTTAAATTCTTAAATTCTTAAATTCTTAAATTCTTAAATTCTTAAATTCTTAAATTCTTAAATTCTTAAATTCTTAAATTCTTAAATTCTTAAATTCTTAAATTCTTAAATTCTTAAATTCTTAAATTCTTAAATTCTTAAATTCTTAAATTCTTAAATTCTTAATTCTTAAATTCTTAAATTCTTAAATTCTTAAATTCTTAAATTCTTAAATTCTTAAATTCTTAAATTCTTAAATTCTTAAATTCTTAAATTCTTAAATTCTTAAATTCTTAAATTCTTAAATTCTTAAATTCTTAAATTCTTAAATTCTTAAATTCTTAAATTCTTAAATTCTTAAATTCTTAAATTCTTAAATTCTTAAATTCTTAAATTCTTAAATTCTTAAATTCTTAAATTCTTAAATTCTTAAATTCTTAAATTCTTAAATTCTTAAATTCTTAAATTCTTAAATTCTTAAATTCTTAAATTCTTAAATTCTTAAATTCTTAAATTCTTAAATTCTTAAATTCTTAAATTCTTAAATTCTTAAATTCTTAAATTCTTAAATTCTTAAATTCTTAAATTCTTAAATTCTTAAATTCTTAAATTCTTAAATTCTTAAATTCTTAAATTCTTAAATTCTTAAATTCTTAAATTCTTAAATTCTTAAATTCTTAAATTCTTAAATTCTTAAATTCTTAAATTCTTAAATTCTTAAATTCTTAAATTCTTAAATTCTTAAATTCTTAAATTCTTAAATTCTTAAATTCTTAAATTCTTAAATTCTTAAATTCTTAAATTCTTAAATTCTTAAATTCTTAAATTCTTAAATTCTTAAATTCTTAAATTCTTAAATTCTTAAATTCTTAAATTCTTAAATTCTTAAATTCTTAAATTCTTAAATTCTTAAATTCTTAAATTCTTAAATTCTTAAATTCTTAAATTCTTAAATTCTTAAATTCTTAAATTCTTAAATTCTTAAATTCTTAAATTCTTAAATTCTTAAATTCTTAAATTCTTAAATTCTTAAATTCTTAAATTCTTAAATTCTTAAATTCTTAAATTCTTAAATTCTTAAATTCTTAAATTCTTAAATTCTTAAATTCTTAAATTCTTAAATTCTTAAATTCTTAAATTCTTAAATTCTTAAATTCTTAAATTCTTAAATTCTTAAATTCTTAAATTCTTAAATTCTTAAATTCTTAAATTCTTAAATTCTTAAATTCTTAAATTCTTAAATTCTTAAATTCTTAAATTCTTAAATTCTTAAATTCTTAAATTCTTAAATTCTTAAATTCTTAAATTCTTAAATTCTTAAATTCTTAAATTCTTAAATTCTTAAATTCTTAAATTCTTAAATTCTTAAATTCTTAAATTCTTAAATTCTTAAATTCTTAAATTCTTAAATTCTTAAATTCTTAAATTCTTAAATTCTTAAATTCTTAAATTCTTAAATTCTTAAATTCTTAAATTCTTAAATTCTTAAATTCTTAAATTCTTAAATTCTTAAATTCTTAAATTCTTAAATTCTTAAATTCTTAAATTCTTAAATTCTTAAATTCTTAAATTCTTAAATTCTTAAATTCTTAAATTCTTAAATTCTTAAATTCTTAAATTCTTAAATTCTTAAATTCTTAAATTCTTAAATTCTTAAATTCTTAAATTCTTAAATTCTTAAATTCTTAAATTCTTAAATTCTTAAATTCTTAAATTCTTAAATTCTTAAATTCTTAAATTCTTAAATTCTTAAATTCTTAAATTCTTAAATTCTTAAATTCTTAAATTCTTAAATTCTTAAATTCTTAAATTCTTAAATTCTTAAATTCTTAAATTCTTAAATTCTTAAATTCTTAAATTCTTAAATTCTTAAATTCTTAAATTCTTAAATTCTTAAATTCTTAAATTCTTAAATTCTTAAATTCTTAAATTCTTAAATTCTTAAATTCTTAAATTCTTAAATTCTTAAATTCTTAAATTCTTAAATTCTTAAATTCTTAAATTCTTAAATTCTTAAATTCTTAAATTCTTAAATTCTTAAATTCTTAAATTCTTAAATTCTTAAATTCTTAAATTCTTAAATTCTTAAATTCTTAAATTCTTAAATTCTTAAATTCTTAAATTCTTAAATTCTTAAATTCTTAAATTCTTAAATTCTTAAATTCTTAAATTCTTAAATTCTTAAATTCTTAAATTCTTAAATTCTTAAATTCTTAAATTCTTAAATTCTTAAATTCTTAAATTCTTAAATTCTTAAATTCTTAAATTCTTAAATTCTTAAATTCTTAAATTCTTAAATTCTTAAATTCTTAAATTCTTAAATTCTTAAATTCTTAAATTCTTAAATTCTTAAATTCTTAAATTCTTAAATTCTTAAATTCTTAAATTCTTAAATTCTTAAATTCTTAAATTCTTAAATTCTTAAATTCTTAAATTCTTAAATTCTTAAATTCTTAAATTCTTAAATTCTTAAATTCTTAAATTCTTAAATTCTTAAATTCTTAAATTCTTAAATTCTTAAATTCTTAAATTCTTAAATTCTTAAATTCTTAAATTCTTAAATTCTTAAATTAAATTCTACAATTCTATTCTTCTAAAATTTCAAAACTTTAATTTTTTTTTATTATTACATTAGGCCGATGCAAATATTTAAAAAAGCTTTTGTCCCTCGGCCCTGGCCAAGGTCAAGGGGGGGGGGGCAAAAAAATAAAAAAATATAAAAAATTAAATAACAAGCCATAGTCTTCACATTTAAATGAAAAAAGTGTTTAAAAATGCATTTTACACTAGTTCAGTTGTTTTGCAATCATTAGTTTTCAAAAAATCTAAGATTTTACAAAAACAAAAATTGTATCGAAAAAAAAGATTTTGCATCGAAAATTTTCAAAAAATCTTAAGATTTTTTAATAAACCCAAATATGCTAAAAATGATTTTAAACGCAGGAGAATGTATTTTAATTTGACTTCAGTTGGTTGCACTTGAATTTTCATTGAAATTTTGAAGTTTATTGTAAACATATTTTTTTTGCCCCCTGATTTTTCGGGGCAATTTTGAAGGGGGGGGGGATGACAAAAACTTTTAAAAATATTTGTACCAGCCTTATTCAATTATAAAATTATGCAATTATTAAATAAAAAAGAAATAAAAATTTGTAAAATTATAAAATCTGTAGTTTTTTTTAAAGGTCCATAAAGCAATTTTTTTGGTTGTTTTTGAAACCGCCTTGAGTCAGGGGTATCAACAAACACCAGCAAAGCTAAAAGACACATGTCGCCACCTATTAACAAATAGCGTAAACCTATGATTTTTTGAAAAAAATTGTTTTTTCCTTCATAATCAACATTTTTGTAAAACTTATGACGGATTCGGATGAGAAAAAATATTTCCAACAATTTGGTGTACAACTTTCCAATATTTGTTTGATTTTTCTATTGAGGTTTTGCAGCGCGACTACGTTTCAAATGTAGGTGGCGCCAAAATGAGGTTACTTGCCTAAAATCGTATGCCTTTCTGCCGATTAAAGAACAAAATCGATTATTTCTCATGATTCCTTGCATCAATCTTCATGAAACTTGTTGCAAAAGACGAGAAAAATTTTTTGCTTAAAAATAATGAACATCAATTTTTGGGCGCGCAAAAATTTGTGAACTTTTTCTTTAAAAAACATGTTTTGGAACACGAAAAAATGAGTTTCCCGATATATATCAATGAAATAAAAAGTTATATAGTTGATAACAAGTGTGTTAACGTATATTCAACAATTTTTATTGATTTTTGACAGACTTTATTGCCAAATAGTTCAAATTACTATCTTTTACTAAATTTACAATTTTCTCATAGTAAAATCAAACAAATATTGAAAAGTTATACACCAAACTGTTGGAAATAATTTTTCTCATCCGAATCCGGCATATTTTTTGTAAAAATGTTGAATCTGAAGGAAAAAAACACATTTTTTCAAAAAATCATAGGTTTACGCTATTTGTTCATAGGTGGCGACATGTGTCTTTTAGCTTTGCTGCAAATTCTCTATAGAGAATTTGCAGCAAATCTAAAAGACACATGTCGCCGCCACCTGTGAACAAATAGCGTAAACCTATGATTTTTTGAAAAAATGTGTTTTTTTCTTCATAATTACCATTTTTATAAAACTTATGCCGGATTCAGATGAGAAAAACTATTTCCAACAATTTGGTGTACAACTTTCCAATATTTGTTTGATTTTTCTATGAGAAAATTGTAAATTTAGAATAAGATAGTAATTTGGACTATTTGGCAAGAAAGTCTGTCTAAAATCAATAAAAATTGTTGAATATACGTTAACACATCAACTATATAACTGTATATTTCAGGGCCCTGGCAATGGCCTGATATGAGCTACCGAACAATATTGGCAATATGGCGTCGTTTGTTTACAAACATGAGATTGTTTGTGGACGAACCGAAAAAATTACTTTTTTTGTAAACTAATCTATAACCATTTTGCAATAACATTAAGTCTTACAAAACAGACAATATTTTGTTAAATTCTAGAGCAGAATTCGTTTTTATTATTATTTTTCAATTCAAACCTCTTTTATCGAGATTCTGATCAAAATTGCACATCAAATCATCGTGCCTCTAGTGTATCTTTAGTTTTCACATCGATTCGCTGTAGATTCGTGTTTAAATTTTGAAATTTAGCATAAATTAAAATAAATTGCAAAATTTCCAACTTCAGCCATGTGCAACAATTTCCACATCACCCATGCGGGAAACCGATAATGGGGTAATTCATGCGTTCCAAACTGTCAAAATTCCAAAACGTCATTGCCAATCTTCGGTTCGCTGCTTTTGTTCGTGTTTGAAGTTTCGGGCCGAGACTCTGGTATATTTCATTGATATATACGGGGAAACTCATTTTTTCGTTTTCCAAAACATGTTTTTTTAAGAAAATGGTCACAAATTTTTGCGCACCCAAAAATGATGTTCATTATTTAAAAGCAAAACAAATGCTCGTCTTTTGCAACCAGTTTCATTAAGATTGGTGCAGGGAATCATGGGAAATAAGCGATTTTGTTCTTCAATCCAGCAGAAAGGAATTGGATTTTTGGCAAGTCACCTTATTTTGGCGCCACCTACATTTGAAACACAGGTGCGCAGCAAAACCTCAATAGGCGTCATCCGTAAAAGAATGTCACGCTAAAATCGGCCAAAATTAACCCCCCATCCCCCCGATGTCACACTTTGTCACGCTGGCTCTGACCCCCCCCCCCCTCAGAAAGTACGTCACGTTTTGTCGGACCCCCCCCCCCTCCGCACTATCTTGTTTTTTGTACAATTTTACACAGTAAAAAAATCATGGTAATATTACATCTGGGAAGGGGTACATCTTTAATGTCAGAAAAAATGTGTAATTTTACCTCTGAAAATGAGTAATTTAACCACTTTTCTGGTGTAATGACACTTTTTGAGTCTAAATTGAGGTAAATTTACATCAATAAATCTGTAAAATTCAACCTTCAGAAATCACAGCTTCGAAATTTACACATTTTTTTACTGTGTGGCATGATTTATAAAAAGGATGATTTTGAAATTCCGAATTCATTCGAGAATGTTTTTAATTTTTACAGGTTGCGTTTGGATTTTTTAAATTTTGTTCAATGTTGTACACGGCGTGTTTTCTAGAACAAACTTATCAGGAAAAAATAGTCATCGCTACTTTCAAATGTGTCTTATAGGAAATTTTCTCAGCTTTCCAAAGTTTGTAAGAGCGAAATATTTCATCGGGAAATTTCTGAGATATCTCTATTTCAAGTTTTTTGGTTTTAAATTCCTTTATTATTTATTTGAAATTTTATACTACCAGTTCAGAAAACTTATCAAATGATGTGTTTCATGTGTCATTTACTCATCAAAATGTGCAAAATAAGACAAGAAACAACTTTGTAGAAGGTTGCAAACCGCTAAACATTTTGAAAATTATGTTTCAACCGAATTTTTGAATATGTGGGATTTATTCAGAAATTAAAATAATAAAACAGTGTAAAAATATATTTTTTACAAGAATCATTTGATAATTACATATCTTTTGTGTACAAATATCACGTGTCTGCTCTGATTTAGCATGTTCAACCGAAACTTTGGCAGGTTTGTGATTGTTAATGGTATTATTGAATTTTAATTAATAAATTTGATATTTTCTTAAGCAAACATTAACCAGGAACATAAATACAAATATAATTTAAAATCGAAAATGTACTACATATAACTGTTGCATGCTTCATAAGTCATATTTTCAAGAGTATAAAATAAAGATAAAATTTTATAAAATGTTTTCTGTTGAACATGCACTTAAAAGTAGCAATAATACTCGAGTCTTCCAATTCAGAATGCTGAAAACACCGTCACAAACTTTTTTTTTTAATATTATTTTAACAAAAAAAAATCCAACAGAAACTTTCTTTCGAAACTATTTAAACAAAAATCACGAAATATTTCTTTTTAAAGATAAGATTGAAGATTACAGTCTTATAAACTTCTAAAATATTGGTAAATCTTTGATCATTTAATACAAAAAACTAAAACAATCATTTCATACTAATGAAAAGTATTTCTCCTAATAATAATAGTAATATTTTATGCAGTTTAATGATTTTAATTTCTGAATAAATCCCACATATTCAAAAATTCGGTTAAAACTTCATTTTCGAAATGTTTAGCGGTTTGCAACCTTCTACAAAGTTGTTTTTTGTCTTATTTTGCACATTTTGATGAGTAAATGACACATGAAACACATCATTTGACAAGTTTCCTAAACTGTTATTTAAAAGTTTCCAATAAATGATTGAGGATTTTTAAACAAATAACTTAAAATAGAGATATCTCAGAAATTTCCCGATGAAACATTTCGCTCTTAGAAGCATTGGAAAGCTGAGACAATTTCCTATAAGACACATTTGAAAGTAGCGATGACTATTTTTTCTCCTTAAGGTTCCCCAGAAAACACGTCGTGTGTAGTGATAAAAATCACCATCACAGTTTTTTGAAGCATATTAAATCTATCATCAAAAACTCTGTTTCATAGAGCCTTGAATCGTGTTTGATTTACATTAAATTTTTAAAGCTATATTTAAAAAAAAAGTTCAATATAAGATAAATAGTCTAGCGTGACGTCACAGTCTCCCTCCCCCCCTAGAGCGTGACGTATTTTATGGATGACGCCATATTCATTCGCTTTTGATTTTTGAATATAATTATCTACATAAATTGCTCTGTGTTGTTGCTGTTTAATGCTCTGATAAATCTATGAAAAATATTATAGCTTTCATATAAATATGACTTTTTTAATTAATAATTCCGGTCTCTTAAAATCGAGATCTACAAACTGACATGGCGGGCGCCGTTGGTGGCCAATGACTGTTACTTATTCGCAACTGACCTAGCTTTAGCAATCATAGTGTTTTATCTTTTCAGCGCATTCATACATGCTGTTGATAAGGGAAACACCACGGAATCGTCGAAGCCTATGATCAGTAGTGCTGAAAGGATATTACGGTTCTGTTCAGCAACGGAGGGCAACCATGGGTGGTCTCTCATGCTCATGCTCATGCTCATGCTCAAAATGACTTTTTCAATTAATAATTTTCATTGATGTCGGTGACTGCTACAAAATTAAAAATGTCGATATTTGCATTTGCTACATGCAGTTACAGTTTGAAATGAGTGATAAACAAATATCATATTAAATTACATAAAATATGAGCCGTTAATCAGAAATGCATGAAAACAAATGCTATAAGTATTGCTAAATTGTTACGATCATATAGAAACAAATTATGTTGACAAAAATGTAATCATTCTACAAAAAATAAAGCCAAAATTATGGAATAAGTACAATGAAAGAGATTGGTTGAAAATTTAAGGGGGGGGGGGGGGAATTCATAAAAATCAGCCAAGAGGGGAATGGATCGAAATAGGTTGAGAAACACTGGACTACAATGTTCTTTCATTAGGTTAGACCAAAATTAAAAATACACCCAGAATCCAGGGCAGTCTCATTGTTCCCCACTCCTTTTAGCCCATGGGTAACAATGAGACACTTTGATTTTGCTTCATTTAACTTTTTAAAATCGATATAAATCCTTCAAAACTTGGATTTGGAAGTGTTTATGCACATTTATTGAGTATAAGTTATTGGGTTTAAATATATGGACACGCAGAAAAATGTTTTGTAGAATCAGCCTGTACGAGGTTTGTTTCAACAAAAAAATTGTTGAATATAATCAACGCCGATTTTGCGTGGAAACAAACCTTGATTTTCTCATTTCCACAAAAATCTTTTGTTGTTTTGAAAAAGTTGCTTTGACGTTTAGCGTTGATTCAACAAAAATCTTGATTTTTATATCAACAAAATGTTTTGTTGATTCAAAAATGCCTTATTTTTCTGCGTGGATTTAAAATTTAATCACTTATTAGTATAACTTTTGTTAATTAAAGTTCCAAGTTGTCAAAATAGCTGTAAAATGTTCAATGCAAGTCACCTGCAATAAAAAAATACAAAAACATGATGTATACAAAAAAAATTATTGATTTTCGTAGAGTGTCTCATTGTTCCCCAGCTGTCTCGTTGTTCCTGCCAAGTGCGTCTACAATGAGATAGTGCCATAACTCTGGCTGTAGAGGTCGGAACGATCTCATATTTTGGTCAATGTTAGAGTAATTGAAATGAAAGAAAATGCAACAAAAAGCTTATTAAAACATGCTGATTAAAAAATACAAAAAATGTTGAAAGCTAAAAACCAAAAGTGTCTCATTGATGACTACCCTACCCTAGACATATTATTTTTTCAAAAGTCTATCATTTAAGAAGTGATGCCGAAGATTTTCTCCAAATGGGGGAGCCTGCTTGTCTGTGAAACGAGAAAGATGCACGTTCGATCGGTCTGCGATTTTAAACCTTTTTTCGGTGTGATTTGCACAGCTTTCAAAGTGTCCGCTGGCGTGTAGTAGTCAAAGAAGGTACCTGGATTTGGATTTCAGTGAAAATAAATGCATTTTGCAAGAATTTAATAGCTTAAATTTGTGAATGTCTTCTTCATATTTGTTATGTTGTTTTGCTTAGGTTTGCGCATCCCGCCACTTTTTCAAACGTCAGTGGGGCTCTCACAGAAGTTTCCTGGCTGCACCAAACCGAAGGGCGCATCACTTCTGTTGCGCGAAAAAATCTGTTGCACCGAACAAAAATGTAGTGGATGTAGTATGGCCCGCGGGCCAAACGTGGCCCGCGAGGTGATTTTTTGTGGCCCGCGGACCCGTTTTGAATAATCATGTAAAATGGTCCGTTAATCGCTTATAAAGTGATTTTATTTGGCGAATCTTTTTTATTTTTTGCTGACAAAAAAACAAATGATTTAAAAATGTTTTTATCCCCATTTTAAGATACAGTTTCACAAATTTTAATGTGATTGAAGCTAGTAAATATCGTCAAAACTTTCATCAAACATTTTTGGAAATTCTGGTTTTCAGAATTAAGGCAGACAAAATGTTGAAATCAGAGGAGTAAGGCTTTTGCAAGTATTTTACAAAGCTTTTTTCAACATCTCTTTTTTTTATTAAAAATTGTCTCGAAAAATCATGGACATTTTTTTTAAACTTCAAAATATCAACGGAAATTTAAGTGCAATCAGCTCAAATCAATTAAAAATGCGTTTCTTGGCGTTTAGAATCATTTTTAGCATGTTCTCGCCTATTAAAAAATAATTTGAATTTTAGTGAATTTTCGATAAATATATGTTTTTGCTAAAATGATTTTTTGTTGAATTTTACATTTTAAAAATAATGATTGCAATTCAACTTTACGGCTGCTCAAAACATTTTTTAAAGATTTTTTTAGTTGAAATTCTGGCTATCAACGATATTTTATTAGTCACACTTAATTTAATGAAACAAATTACGCCGTTAGAAAGATTATGCAGATCACATGTCACCAGTTTCAAAATATAAAAAAATATTGAAAACACATGTATATTCAGCTAAAAACTTTTTGTTTTTTTTTTCAATAAAATCAACACCTTTATAAAACGGCCACTTTGTTTTTTCGTTTTTTTTTTAATTAAGGGAAATAATGAAAAAATAACAGAAATAAAAAAAACAAATGTTAGCTTATCAATGTATTTTGTAGTCTAAAAAACTTCAATTTTTGTTTATACACTCAAAATAATGTTCACCACAATGCTGCATGAAAATCTAAGTGATTATTTTCCATATGGATGTTCATGCGAAATCTACGTGAACCTCAGGAGTCTTGGTTTTATCCATTTCCAACACACCAATACAGTCAAAAGTAACATCACAAGAATTTCACGTCATAGTTGCAGCCCTTTCACGCAGCCCCTACTTTCCAAGAATGAGACCATCACATGATTTTTTAGTGGAAAACGGCGGTTTGGGGTGGGGGGGTTTCATTCTATTCTTCATATTTTTTTTTTGCTGTTGGTGATTTTTGAAGAATGAAAACATGGAGTTGTGTATTTAACCTTTTATTTACAAAATTTGGGAATTTTCATGAACGCACATCACACAGCAAAAAAGTTCAATAACACACAATATTTTTCTCCGACATCAGCAAGTTCTCCATCACAGGCGAGTTGTCTACGATTCCGGCGCGCCTGCGGCTTCCGGGGAAGTCTTGAGGGGCAGTTTCGTTACCTTTACCTTCTGCCATTCGCGGCGACACATTCGTCTGCTTCTCCTCGGCCTTTTTTGATTCATGATTCCTTGGCTACCTTGATGGCCGATCCCGTTGTACTTTGTGCACATCCGGCAAACTACAATTGGCCACGGTAGGGCAACGACAATCGCGCTGGATTTTCTGAATCCGATGCCTAGAAAATAAGAACACAGAAAATTATTTAAAAAAAAAGAAAGCAACAATGGTGCGGAAAATACTTACAAATGAATCTTCAAAAAAGGGAAAGACTGTAGAATGAACAATTGCTCTGGTTCTTGAAACCCACAGCAACAGAAAAAAAAACTTAAACTTTGATTTCGTGCCCGACTGAATGTTTAGCTGTTGAGGATCACCAGCAGACTGATTGTCCTCAGACTTGCAGGCCTGGCTAAAAATTTTCAGACAGGAAAATCACGCAACCTTTCAACTCTGCTCATCGCGTGGCTCATCGTCGTCACTATTCACCACAATGTTGCATGAAATGGTAAGTGAATATTTTCCATACCACTTTACTTGCGAATGTGACATGAATTTCATGCAAACCAAAATAATCTGACTTGCACGCCACGCCTCCAAATTTTCAGGCATGAAATTCACGTAATATTTTGCTGTGTGAGTGTAAGCTGCGTGGAAATCGAGCAGAGGTGACATGAATGTAATGTGACAGTTGCATGACTCATGCAAAACGTTGTTTTCAATCGAAAATTGGTTGCCACCGGAATTTTCATGCAACTCTGTGGTGAAAGGTTTTTTGAGTGTAAAATCTTATTTTGTATGTTTGGCCCGCAAGCTCATTTGAGCCTCAAATTTGGCCCGGCCTCCAAAAACTTTGAGCACCCCTGATGTAGTGGTACATCAGCCTGTGGCGCAACAGCTTTGACAGGATGCGCTCGTATTTTGAGTATTGTCTGCTTTCACAATACTTTGAAATGATACGAGCAATAGTTGTCAATAGCTATGAACCACAACTTCATTCGCCTTGAGAACCCAATTGTTTATTGTTGGATCGATACAGGTTTTTTTCAGCTACATTCCAGACTCGATTATTCGAAGGCCTCGGAAAAATTTGACTTCGGATAATCGAATCACGAAAATAGTTTTTCTGTCATATTGTCTATTGTTGAGCTTAAGTACCCCTAAACTATGCTAAAGTGATTCTATTCCAAGATGGCGGACGAAATGGCGGCGATAAAATATTAAAAAAAGCATATTGTAATTTAATAAACAATCAACTATTACATTTTGACTAAAATGGGATCGCAGAACTCGAATTTGATGTTAAAAAAATGTTTGTTCGTTATTCGACTGTATCAAAATAATCTCATTATGATGAAATCCCTAAACAACAGCATCTTCTTTCATAAAATGGTACACTTTGAAACTTTCCAACAATGACAACCGCAACCGCAGAGCCACAAGCCCATATCTTTGACCTTTTTATGCTTTGTACCGCTCAAATTCGTCTTTGAGATCCTCATCCTTGTCCTTGCTTTGATGTTTGTGTCCTTTAATCAATCACATGTTATTATTTAACCGAAAAAGGGAAGGGTTGTCTACATCCAGGCAGTTTCTGGAAAGCGCTATTACGGCGAGTTTTTTTTTTTTGCAAAAAAAAAATCACGTTTTCTGCAATTTTAAAACAACGAGAAACGATATAGGGGAAATATACCCTTTCTAATCAAACACCTATCTTCGTCATATGAAGAGTTTGATGCTCGATTAAAGCTCCAAAAATACTATTTAGGCTATAAAAATCAGATTTAATGCTCTTTTGATCATAATTTCTTTCTATTTTGCGAGAACATTTCTCATCATTTTGTTGGCACACACATCCACACGCAAGATGAGAGGTTAATTGCTTAACGAAAGTCGCCATCAATATCTTTTCACTTGCACTAACAATTTCAAAGCGCTTAAGATATTAAATTACTTCCAACTACCGGCAATATGTTCTTTTGCACATTAGTTAGTCACTCACTTGAGAAATAATCCCGAAACGTGTAAATAGGGGAACTATACCCTTTTTCAGCCTATTTCTATCATCGGCCTATCAGCACTTTTATCGTGAATTACAGCTTTCATAAAGTGTTTTTGACTGCTCCAAAGTAATAAAGAGCACAAATTAAAGTGAGCAAGCAACTCTCTATTGTTGATACATGTGAAATGTTGATTTAATAGCGGAAAAAGGCAAAAGTGATGAGAATTGGTCGAACGGCTTAGGGTGATTAAAATGGGCATATTTCCCCTAATTAACAAGCGCCATCAAAAAAACAAACGCGCTAAGTTTTTTAACATTTACAGTTTGACTACCCATTCCAATCGAAGGCTGAAGAAAACCGAGCGAGAAGCGAAGGCAAAGAAAGAACAAAGGGTGGCCACCAATACCACTAGCATGCTGTTGGAGTGAGCCAGTGATGCCAAGAAATTTTCTCTATAAATGCTACTTTTCGTTAGTGTTCGCTTAAAATTTCATCAATTTTGGCAACACTAAGCAGATCCAAAAGAGCGCTCACGGCGTATTTTTTCGAGACCTCAAAGATAAAAAAAAATCGGTATGTCTGATATTTGGCACCGTGAAAGAATGGCTCTTTCCCGACATTTTGCGGGGTATACCAGCAACTTTTTTTTGAAGATTATTTTTTGATTTTATAGGACATTTTTTCGAAAAAGTCACAGAAAATCCGTGCATTCATGTTGATATCACTCAAATTTCCTATGAATATGCCTTGGGGACTCTAACCAACCATATTTGACTAATATTTGACCTCCAATAAATAAAATTCGAACCAGATTTACCAGATTTCAAGCTTTCATTGAAATTACCACAAAATCCAAGCTGGAAACCCCGATACGACAAAAAAAATCTTTTCTTTGTACAATCCCGAGCATGGGTAAATAACAAGGGAAATGCATAATAATACCTTTCTCTGGTATCAATAACAAATTTTGGTATTCCAGGACCCTTTAAAATTTGTCTTAAGGATTTAAAGAGCAAAATGTGGTATCACCCGAGTAACCACAAGCATTAAATCAAAACTCTAAATTCACCCTAACTAAGCATTTCCGATGTTATGTCACTTTATATAGTATTTTAAAATGCTTTGAAACATTTGTAGCTTGAAACATTATTGCCAACTGTATAATGCCATATAAAACAGCCAATTAAAGCTTCAAAGCATCCTGCACAAAAATGTTTTGAAGCATTAAAGTGAAGCATTGTATGTCTTTATAGAGTAAGCCCATAATGTTTCATAACACTAAATCAACTTCTAAAATGCTTCAAAACTTTGACAGTTCTATAAATGTTTCAAGCCATTAAATCAACATTAGTGGAAGCAGTTAAAGTTTTGCGGCTTTGTTCCAAAACGTTTGTTTACGTTTACCCGAGCAGGGGTAAATAACACGGGAATACCAAATTTTGGTATTACTTGAGCAAATAACAGCGACCACAATGTGCCCTTGGTTGCCCAGTAATAGATGGTAAAATACCATGAAATCATACCAAAGTCTTGTATGTGGAAGGATACAACAATACCAAACCATGTTATTCCAAGGGTAAAATAATACCTCAAAATAGAACCATTTCAATACCAGGTTGAGGTCTTCTGGATTTTTGAACATTGCTTGAATACCAAAACTTGGTATTGCCATGGTTTTAATTTTAGGTATTCCCGCGCCCTTGGAAAATCATATTTTGGTATTCCTGTGGCCTTCCACATACATGATTTTGGTATGATTTCATGGTATTTTACCATCTATTACTGGGCAACCAAGATCACATTTTGGTCGCTGATATTTGCACAAGTAATACCAAAATTTTGTATTTTGATACCATTTTTAGTGCAGCAGTTGCAGTTAGTGAAAAAACGGAAATGATCCATATGCAACAGCCAAATCTACTCACCTGATGATTCCATGTTGTTCTTAGTGATATTCTTCACCACACCGAATGCATTTGTCATTGATGAACGGCCTGTGCATGAAGTTCTTGAAGATTCTGAAAAATAACAAGATTGAAAAATAAGTGTTATTAAAATAAAACTGGATTGAAATTCACCAAAATTCAATAATCTTTCGATTGACTCGTTTTTCAAAGTATTTGGTTTTTTTTCAAGTCATTTTAGCGCAAAATTTATTATCTTGTCCAAATTGGTAAAAAAAATCCCATAGTTTCAAAGAAAATTGATGAAACACTTTAATACCAAAATAATACCAAAATGTGCCATCCTGATGTGCCAATGTTCAACAATTTCAAGTCATTTCTTTAGGGGGTATATCAAAAATGTTTAAAATCAAGTTTGAAATTTCCGGTTTTCAATGAAAGCATTCGCTTTGAGACATCATTTTAGTGGTAAATCTTTCCCAGGCGCCCCGGAAGAGCCGAGGGGTTGTCCCTGTTCCACGCCTCCAAAGACTTGTGGTCAGGGGGGCCCCGGGACTTCCGGGCGCGACAGTGGTACTAGATTTCCGTTAGCAGCTTGGTGTTCCGAAGATATCGGAGGAGCGCCTTCTCCGCCTCCGGGTCATTACACAGTGCTCCATACACGCTTTGGGCTCCATCATCACGAAGCCCGTCGAACTTCCTGCAGGTGCACAAGATGTGCTCAACGGTCAGTGGCACTCCACATGTATCGCACGTGACCCGTTCGCCCCTAAAGATCATGGGTAAGGTGGGTGTGTCCGATGCGGAGGCGGGTTAGCGCGCGTTGTTCTTCTTGGCTGTCTCGGTCGGTTCCTGGCAGGGTGTTTGGTTTGACCCGGCGAAGAAAGAGATCCCGTTCGCCATGCCATTCCCTCTCCCATGCTAGGCGGATGAGGTTTTTGGCCCATAACAGAAAGTCCTGGGCCGGGACTGGTAGATTAATGCGGTCAAGCCGTTTGGCCGATCTCGCCGTTTCGTCAGCGCGTTCGTTTCCGATAATGCCACAGTGGCCGGGAACCCAGCACAATATGGCACCTGTGCGTCTCATTTCCCTTTCAATGGCCTGTACCCATTTACCAGTCAAGAAGAACCCACGGGAAATCCGGGAGACTCGGGGCCCCCCTAACCACAAGTCTTTGGAGGAGTGGAATAGGGAACACCCCCGGGCTCCCGGTTTACCGCTGGAAGAGGACGCAAAAAGGGGGTTTAACCCCCTATTCCCTGGGAAGAAACTAGGAGACGGCCCAGTAGGCCCAGCGTTGGAGGTGCTGCTACGACAACAAGCGGCGGTTACATCAATCGGCAATTTCTACGACGATCAGTACGGACATCGAGCACAACGGAACGAACATCACCACAAAACATAATCGTGTTAAATAGGCTTAGAATAACAAATTTATTTAATTTTTACCAACGGGAGCGAATGACCCATAGGGTTAAAGTTCCCCTAATAAAATCAACAACAACAACAACAACATCATTTTAGTGCAAAATTAATTATTTTGTCAAAAATGGTCAAAATTTTCCCATAGTTTCAGAGAAATTTGATAAAACACTTTAATACCAAAATAATACCAAGATGTGCCATCCTGACTTAGAAAATTTTCAAAAATTTCAAGTCGTTTCTTTAGGGGGTATATCAAAAATGTTTAAAATCAAGTTTGAAATTTCCGGTTTTCAATGAAAGCATTCGCTTTGAGACATCATTTTAGTGCAAAATTAATTATTTTGTCAAAAATGGTCAAAATTTTCCCATAGTTTCAGAAGAATTTGATAAAACACTTTAATACCAAAATAATACCAAAATGTGCCATCCTGACTTAGAAAATTTTCCACAATTTCAAGTCATTTCTTTAGGGGGTATATCAAAAATGTTTAAAATCAAGTTTAAAATTTCCGGTTTTCAATTAAAGCATTCGCTTTGAGACATAATTTTAGCGCAAAGTTAATTATTTTGTCAAAATTGGTCAAAATTATCCCCTAGTTTCAGAGGAATTTGATAAAACACTGTAATACCAAAAGAATACCAATATGTGGTGTTCGACAATTGACAAATTCTGCAATTTTGCAATATCAAAACAATGCCTTAAATTGGTATGCCCAAGTAACCGCGGGACACTAAAAAGTAACATTATATCAACTCTATATCAACATATAAAGTAAGCTATTTACAGTCACATAACTCTATATCTTCTTGTAAAGTGAGAATAAAGCCAAAAGTGGCGACGTTTAGAGTTTATATACAGTAACTTTTGTAAATGTTGATATAGAGTTATGCTACAGAAAAACAACAAAATACTACATTACCGACACTTGTGCGGTGAGTTTCAAAAAGCTTTTTTTTGATATACCCCCTAAGGAAATGACTTGACATTGTAGGAAAATTTCTAAGTCAGGATGCCACTTTTTGGTATTATTTTGATGGTTTCAACAAATTCCTCTGAAACTATGGGATTTTTTTTATAAATTTTGATGAGATAATTAATTTTGCGCTAAAATGACTTGAAACCCAGAAATGTTAAAGCTGATTTTTTTTTACATAACCGCTTAGATCAGGGGTGCCCAACCTTTTGGCCCTGCGGGCCAGACCTGTTTTTTTCTAAAGCAGAGGCGGGCCGGAACTAATGTTGGAAAAAGTAAAAAACAATAAACATTTTTTTCATAAAATTTATTTTAATAGGTTATTTCAAGTAAAAAATACATAAACAAGTGTTACAAATAAGATTGAAATAACTTGATTTTAAGAAAGAAATACAAAGATTACTTTCAAAGATGTGTTTATTTGATTTACTTTTATTTTGTTTTGGACAAAATTGTATTGTAATTGTTTTTGTCGATGGAAATTGAATTCCCTGACATCATTATCTAAAAAAAATCAAAATCTCGTCGTTGCAAGTTTTTATTCAAGTTTGAAAAATCAACGAGACAAGATAAAATTTATTAAAACGCAATTTGGATTCAAATCTTCTCTACGAAAAAACATTTTTTGCGTTGTTGTGCACCTTTATTCAAATATTTTACAAAACATTTCAACATTATTTTAAAGACATTAAATTTTAAAAAAGTGTATACAAATATTCAGGGGTGTGTTTGATGGGCTTGAGCTAGGTAGATGCGCATTTGGCTGAGGGCGCCTACAGTGCATACATGATTTTTAGGGCGCTGACAGTCACTAACTGATATGTGAGGCGCTTATAGTGGAAACGTATTTTTAAACTTAAAAATAAAACAAAATCCTAAAGTACCTAAACATACACATGGTTCTTGATGGTTAAACAAAGCGTAGATTAAATTAAAAATTAAAAAAAAATATAAGGTAAATTTACCTAGTTTAACAAAGTAGTACTTATATAACGTAAGTTTAATTTTGGGGATTAAAGATTACTATTTTTGCATAAATTTTATTTTTTGGTACGATTTCTGCTGATTTTTTTTTCTGTGATTTTGAATCAATATTATTAGAAATTAAAAAAAAGTCTTGTCGCAAAAAGAACGATACATGCCTGTGAATCCGTTGCCGAAACTGCAAGGTTGAAGAGGGCTAGATTATAAGGTGTTACGTCGATTCCGCATTATCAGAAATAAAAGTTATTTTATGTTTTGGATTTTTTTTTGCATTCAAAAATGTACGCACCTTTCCGCAAATTTATTTTAGGAAAATTTCAAAAATTCTTTAACGGTTAGTAAGGTAATTCGCTTAGCTAAACACTTGCTAGAAAGTGTCAAAGATTTCAAGAACCTATAGGTTTGAAAACATTATTTAGTAAACTTCAAATATAAGATCAAAACAGACAAACAGTGACTTTTGCCCTTAACTTACACAAACTTCACATTATTTTTGAAAATTCATAAAATTGACTCTAAACCTAGTCGTAAACCCTTTCTTTGTCCCGTCCTACTCGATAATGAAAATGCCCATCCCCCAACGTGGACAAATAAAAATGTTTTGTCTGCAGCGTGGAAAAACGCAACCCATTGCAATGAAACAATAGAATCTTTTAGTTATTTAAAATTGTTAAGGTCGCACCTATCATAAAAAGATAGCTCTATCTACACATAATTAAATTTGATCCATTTTGGAATTGATAATAAAAACTGACTCTCGCGTATTCAATCCAGAAGTCAGAATTATATATTAACAGGGTATCCAGATCCACGGTAAGTTTCGGAGAACAAATCTAAGATAAAAGTGAATATTTTTTATCGATTTTAATGTATATTTCTATGGAAAAATCACATGAAATTGATAGAAACACGTACATTCATATTTATCAAATTTGTCATGAACATGCCTTGAATGACTTGAACGGGACCATCCATAAACCACGTGGTCACTTTAGGAGGGTATGGTGATTGTCCACGATCCATACAAAAAAGTTTTTTTTTTGTATGGACAATTGTCCACAAGAGGGGGGGAGGGTGGTGGAGGTAACAGATTCCCAAAAAAGTGTCCACGTGGTTTATGGATGGTCCCAACTTGAAAATAACATATAAAAAAAATCCTTATTCAGTTATCCGAAAAACACAATTACTTAATAAGGAAAGGAGGCAGAATTCCTAAAATAAAGGAATTTCGTACTTTTTTTTATTTCAGTGTATGGCTTTTGAACTTTATCTTTGCAATCAAATCGGAGAAAACAGATTGACTAGCTCTCAATAAAATAATCTGATGCGATTTAGTATTACCTAAAGCGTCCAATTTCCCAGGGTTACAAAATTCCCGGGAAACGGTAAATTTTAAATTTATCCAAAATTGTTCTTATATTGGTTCTGGTTAATATTCTTCAACAAAATTGTATAAAATAGCAACTTAAATGATCAAATTAAGTGCGAGGGTCAATTAATGCCTTAACTGCTTGCAAAAACATTTTCAAGAAAATATTTTGATTTTCTAAATTTATAGACTATTTCAAAATTTACTAGTATTTTTTTTTGCAGTGATATTTTTCCAATCACAGTCTTTTGACGGCGAGTAAAATGAATCCATGCTTCAAAACCATAACATTGCTTTTGAATATGGCTCTGTGAACAGTTTGAGAGAATATGATAAAGAATAATATTGAGACGACGTTAAAATGAAAATACAAAATAATGAAGAAAATATGGATTTGTTGGAAAATCTTTTTTCTTGAACAAATCTTACTTCTTTGAGCTCATGAATAAATAGATAAGCATTGAACTCACCTTAAAAATCAGCTTTTTCACTTGAAATATTATTTTCATAAAATCACCTTCTACATAATACGAAGTAGTTTTTTTTAATGATTCAGCTTAGTAAATGTTTTCGTCTAAAAGAATTTTCATAGCAATAAAAGTAGTTCAGTTCATATCAAACCTCTTACGCCCTTGTTAGCTCAAGTTTTTTTTCTTGATATTAAACTGTTAACATTTTTTAACAAATTTACCATTTTTTTTGAATAACCCTCTCTGAGACATCAATTGATATTTTTTCAATTTTCATCCAATTTGGCCATGGTAAACAAAACCGTAAAAAACATAATTTGATCTTTGCAGAACAGGATACCTCAGTTTCAAATGATATAACAACAATTTTTGTTTAAAAAACTAACCAGAATTATATTAGTTAATTTTCATTTCATAATATCGTAATTTTTGTTGCTCAACGAATAAACAAGATCCCAGTTGTGAAAGCTTCAGAAACTAATATTTTTTGAAATATTTATACTTTGATATGAAATTTTCAGGCGAACTGAATGGTTATAAGAACAATAAATTGAAATAAATAAAATACAATTGAGTTTTTCATTACTATTTTTTTGAAAATTTAAAAAAATGTGCCAAAAAGTTAAGAAAATTATGAAACTATATTATGCGCAATTATCGTTACTTTTAACGGTATTGCTTTATTGAGACAAGAAATTGATATCAAAATTTTATTTAATTTCTTTAAAAAAATAAATATGAGCATTCAAAATGTCTCAGTTGACGTTTCCTATTGTGTAACTAAGCGAAATTCGCATATTTCAGCTAGTAACGAACAAATACTGATATTTTATTATGAGAACTTGTTCCGAAAATTGTTCTTGGAGATCTAATTGATAAAGTCTAGATTATACAAAGTGGAATCAAATTAGATAATTTAGAAGAATATGTGCAATTTGCATAGATTATGTATATGTATTAGGATGTAACAAAAATTACATATTGGCGGGCATTCAGAGGTTTGTTCCGGTGGTCATACTGAGCTCAAATCCCAAATATGAGCTTGATTGGATGTAACAGGAGCTGGCGATTTGCATTTGAATTTTAAATGGGATTTAACCCGTAAAAAGATTTTTTTTCAAAAATGTTATTTTTTAAGGCACTTTGGCCACTGAAGGGCTTATTTTCACTGGCGTGTAGGCCCGATTCTTGCACATCTTTTGGTATATATAACATTGATATTTGAAGCACCCCGGAGCTCGATACAGACCTTCAAAGTTTGGCATTTTTTCGAAAAATCGATCCCAGCATAATCAAATGGTGTCTCGGACGCCGCGAGATGCGACGTATATCTTTTTTACGATTCAGTAGCCAAAGTGCTTAAAAATATAATAAGCATATTGTTTCAATCAATTTTCAGTGACTTCCCAAAGAAAAATCTGATAAGATCGTTATAAAATTCTTAGATTCTTAGAAGAAGTTGCACTTGGGGCTAAATATTATATTTCAATTTACCCCTCAAAATTTCGGGAAATAGACTTTCTTACAAGGTGCAAAATATCAGACCTACCTTATTTATCTAGGAGAACTCTAAATAATCACACCGTGTACATTATACTCTGTATGACTTAATTAAAATCAAACTATGTTTCATTTCCCATATCAGTTCTCGATCTTTAAAGTAAATGAAATCACTTAGTAAAGTCCTCTACTAGAATAAAGTTGCCACAAAGAGCGATTTTTTTTGAGTCCCTATCACTTCGAAAAAAGCCTTAACCAGAAGCGAAGATCTCTTTCATCAAAAAATAAAACAGCAATTAAACAAACAATACAAACGACACCAAGGGACGTTGGATGTATTCCATACGACCTAAGGTGCAAAGAAAAGCCTGGTTCAAGGGAATGGACTTGACGCGTGGATTCATCAGAACGATGTCCCGCCTTATGTCGAACCATTACTCGTCCAAGGCTCATCTTTACCGTATCAACATGAGTGATACAAACTTATGCGACTGTGGGCAGGGTTATCAGGACATCGACCATCTCGTATGGGCGTGTCCAGATCACCAGGCTCACAGAATTAAGTTGAAAGATACCCTCAGGGCCCGAGGAAGACCACCAGAAATCCCGATGCGAGACGCGTTATCTCAACTAGACCTTGATGTTCTCTATCCGATCTATCAGTTCCTCGTAGATTCCAAAATATCCATTTAGTTTTCTTCCAGTTAGTTTTCCTTCAGTTAGTTTTCCTTCAGTTAGTATAACTCGCCTTCACACAAAGCCGTCGTTTCTGGATTGCACCGGAAGCAAAGCAAGAACGCCCCAGCAGCTGGACACCGAGTTGCGGCTGAGGACACAAGCAAAGGCCAGCAGAGCCAACCAAGACCCCTACACAATCCCCCTTCCCATCCCACGCCTTGTCTTTAACATCAATCCCTTCCCTACTAACCCCGAGTAGGCCGCGGGTAATCGGCTCCCCTCCCACTAACATTTACACACAAGATCCTCTGTAATTATTAAGCCAAATGTAATTACAAAAGCCGACTCGGTCCTAACCAGGTCCCAGTACCGAAAAGGACCTAATAAAAATAATTTTATGAAAAAAAAAAAAACAAACAATATTGATAACCCTGTCAAACTCGGTGCGAGTCGGTCGTGTTTAGCGAGTCTCTTACACGCGAGTTTTTGGTGTGATTTTTCGGCGTTTTCGACGGCGATTTCCCGTTCCGGCGGTTGCAGGTGGTGCGGACCACGTTTCGGACGAAGTGGACACGGCGACGGCGCAGAAGCGGCAGTTCCCCAAGGCAGCTTCCCGAGTTCCCGCTTCCGTGAGGCGGCAGCAGGAGAAGGCGGCGGCAGACGCCGACGAGCGGTGGTCGCAGGAGGCGGCCCCGGAGAGTCGACTGCGGTCGGCGGACCAGTTTTCGGCCAGGCCAGGTCGGAGACAACCCCGGTGTTTGTGTGTGGCTGGCAGCAGGCAGCACAACAACAACAACAAGCGCGCGAAAACGAGCTTCCCGCGCATCCCGCTGCGGGCGGCAGCCAGTGCGGCCAGTTCGGCGGTGAGTGTGAAAGGCGAGTTTTTTGTTTGCTTTTAGTTTTTTTTTTCTCATAGTTTTTTTTTTGTTAGTCATATTTTTTTTTTCTCTTCTTCCTTGGGTTTTTTTTTCTTTTTCGCGTAAATCTTGATTAGCTTTTGTATTAGTTTTTCTTTCGTTTTTCATTCCAACCATGGATCCGGATGAGGACCAGGTGGAAAAAATGTCCGAGTCCGAAGACTGGGACACGGACAACGAGGGTGAAGTTGATCCTCTCCCAGGAGTGCCTTCTAACCAAACCGCGTTGGAACTCTACGGAAAGGACACCAAGGTCGTTGTGAAGGGCACCGGCGGGCGCAAAGCGAAGAAACGCAAGTCTCGACTGTCTCCGAAACCATACCCAAAACCTGATCCCACTTCCCCTCCAACACAAAAACCGGATCCAGCTCTTCCACTGAATCCAAATCCTCTGGTCCCAACAAATCCAACTCCCATTCCAACGAACCCAACCCCTCCGATCCCGCCAAATACGAATCCAATTCCACCGGCACCAACCCCTCCGATTCCGCCAAATCCGAATCCTATTCCACCGGCACCAACCCCTCCGATCCCTCCAAATCCAAATCCACCAGGTGACAAGGAAAGACCAGTTCAAGCTCGCGCTCGCCAGTACGTGGGGGGCTCGCAGACGGAGTGGGTGGTCTTCTTCCGGCCCAAACAAAAACCCCTTAACTTCGTTCGGATCACAAAAGATCTGCATAACCATTATCCTGGGCTGGTACAATGTACTAAGCTGAACAAGAGCAAGCTCAGCGTGATCGTGAACTCCGCGGAGGAAGCTAACCAGATCGTGAAAGACATTCGGTTCTGTGTCGAGTACCGTGTTTGGATTCCGGCCCACAAAGTCGAAATCGACGGCGTGGTGACCGATGACAGTCTGTCGCTTGTCGACCTCTCAAGGGCGGTGGGACGCTTCAAGAACCCTAAACTTCCAGCTGTGGAGGTACTCGAGTGCCGGCAACTGGGCAACGTAACCACCGAGGGTGGCCAGAAGAAGTTCATTCCTTCTGCCTCGTTTCGGGTGACTTTTGCAGGGTCAGCTCTGCCGGACTACATTGAGCTGTACAAGCTTCGGCTTCCAGTTCGATTGTACGTTCCGCGTGTGATGAGCTGCGAAAACTGCCAGCAGTTGGGACACACCAAGACCTACTGCAGCAACAAGAGCAAGTGCTCAAAGTGCGCAGGCCCCCACAAGGACGTGGAATGCCAAAAGCAGGCTGAAAAATGCCTGCTTTGTGGCGGGGAACCGCACAAAACTCGGCAGTGCCCAAAGTACAAGGAGCGCGAGGACAAGATGAAGCGATCCTTGAAGGAACGCTCCAAGAAGTCCTTCGCGGAAATCCTTAGTCAGGCGAACCAATCCAATCGTTTCGCCCCCTTGGCAGATGATTCGGGGGATGAGGAAAACGAGGAGGAAGTCCTCTTCCGGAGAGACGAGGAAAGTGACTCTTCCGGACCAAATCCGAAGCGCAACAAGGTTTCCAAGTCCACAAAAGCCGCTGGCGGCAAGGGTAAGGAAAGTGACTCGTTGAACTTCGAGGAGGATTTTCCTTTCGGTCCGTCGGGTAAGCCCGCTCCGAAGCCGACACCGAAGCCGGCACCGATTCCTCTCAAGCCGCTGAAGCCCGTTCCCAAGCTGCCAAAGATCCCCCTAAAACCGGTTCCTCAACCGAATCCGATCACCGATGCCTTCAAAGGAGTCCTTCCTTTTTCCACAATCGTGGAATGGCTGTGCTCTTTCGTGAGTGAACCGACGCGTTTAATCATAAAGCGGTTTGAGCCTCTCGCTAGACACATCGGGAAACAGCTTGCTACCACGATGCCCCTCTTGTCGTTCATTTCCTTTGATGGGTAATACACCAAAAACGAAAAATGGCATCTCCTTCCTACAATGGAATTGTAGAAGTTTAACCCCCAAGTTAAACGATTTTCAACAATTCGCATTCGAACGGGACTGTGATGTGTTTGCGCTGAGCGAAACGTTTCTTATCGGAGATGAGACGCCAGCTTTCCGGGGGTACAACATCATCACAGAGAGCAGGGCAGGACCAAATAGAGGTGGAGGCGTACTGATTGGGGTCAGGAAATGCCACACTTTTAGAAAGGTCACGCTCCCGAAGCTAGGAGGAATCGAAGCAGTCGCAGTACAGGCCAGGATCAGAGGACTGGACATTTGCATTGTGTCCGTCTATGTTCCTCCACAGGTGTCGTTAACTCGACAAAAGTTGTGGGGTATGCTTGAGCTGTTGCAGGCACCGCGACTGGTTCTGGGTGACTTTAATCTTCACAGCACCGAGTGGGGAAGTCACAAAACAGACCCTCAAGCATATCTGATTCATGAACTGTGCGACGACTTCCAGATGACCCTCCTAAACAGGGACAAGCAAGTTACGCGGATTGCAACACCACCAACGCCAACTACGTCCGGTACGAAGGCGAGTGCCATCGACTTGTCGCTCTGTTCCAACAGTTTGGCAGTTCTCTGTGACTGGACCGTGCTTCAAGATCCTCGTGGCAGTGATCATTTGCCGATCGCTATTCTGGTTAGCCATGGCCCACAGCAATCGACAACGGTGGAGATGCCTTACGATCTGACGCGAAATATCGACTGGAAACAGTACGCGGAGGCAGTATCCATTGGAGTTGAGTTGCGAGCTGGGTTGGCACCGCTTGAAGAATATGCGTATCTGGCTAATTTGATCTATGACAGTGCGTTACAAGCTCAGACAAAACCCGTCCCGGGACCATACATCCGAACGCGCCCTCCACTTCCCTGGTGGGACAAGGAGTGTACGGATCTCTCGGCGGCCAGGTCTGAAGCTTATGTGGACTTCTGCAAGTGTGGAATCCGAGCAAACTTCCAAAAGTACAGAGCTCTTGATCGCAGGTACAGTAATACTCTGAAGCGGAAGAAGCGAATGTACTGGCGGGAGTTTGTTGAAGGATTACCAGCAGATACGTCCATGAGCACTCTGTGGCGCGTTGCGAGGGCCATGCGTAGAGGTTCCGTTCCGAACGAGAGTGTGGAAAAATCGGACAAGTGGATATTGGATTTCGCCAAGAAGGTGTGCCCGGACTCGGTGCCGACACAACCATCATTCGACGTTGTTGATGGGAGCGATGCTAATCCTCCCTTCTCGATGGTAGAGCTCTCCATAGCACTATTGACGGGCAACAACACTGCTCCTGGTCCGGACAAGATCAAGTTCAGCTTGCTGAAGAATCTTCCGGACGTCGCCAAGCAGCGTCTGTTGAAACTGTTCAACACGTTCGTGGAGCAGAACGTAATTCCACACGAATGGCGACAGGTCCGGGTGGTTGCCATTCAAAAGCCCGGTAAGCCGGCATCCGACCACAACTCATATCGTCCAATCAGCTTGCTGTCGTGTCTACGCAAGTTGCTGGAGAAGATGATCCTCGACCGCCTCGAACCATGGATGGAACGAGAGCACTTGCTATCAGACACGCAGTACGGCTTCCGGAGAGGCAAGGGAACAAACGACTGTCTAGCCTTGCTGGCCACAGGAATCGACATAGCCCGTGGTAAAAAACAGCAAATGGCTTCTGTCTTCCTAGACATCAAGGGTGCATTCGATTCAGTCTCCATCGATGTGTTGGGAGTAAAGCTGCGGCGGAGCGGTCTCAATCCGACGATGTGCAACTTCCTCATCAACCTGTTGTCAGAAAAACACATGCACTTCGTGCAAGGTGATCTGGCAATCACCCGGATAAGTTACATGGGTTTGGCACAAGGCTCACGCCTTAGTCCATCCATGTATAACTTCTATGTCAGCGATATCGACGATTGCTTGAACGGAGACTGCACCCTTATACAGTACGCAGATGACGCAGTGGTTTCAATCGCTGCCAAGAAGGAAGTCGATCTGCTAGAACCCTTGCAAGATACCCTGAACAACTTGGCCCATTGGGCAGTTGGAAAGGGTATTGAATTCTCTCCGGAGAAGACGGAACTGGTCGTTTTTACAGGGAAGCATGAACCGGCACAGCTCAATCTTTCTCTCTCGGGAAAGACTATCGAGCAGTCGGACCACTTCATGTACATGGGTACCATCTTCGATCAAAAGGGAACATGGGGGAAGCACATCAACTACCTGAAGCAAAAGTGCCTGCAAAGAACTAATTTTCTGCGCAGTGTCTCTGGCAACCGGTGGGGTGCTCATCCTTCTGACCTGCTTCGACTGTACAAGACAACGATACTCTCGGTGCTGGAATATGGCAGTTTCTGCTTCCAATCAGCTGCGAAATCACGCTTGTTGGTTCTCCAGCGGATACAGTACCGATGTCTTCGCATTGTCTTGGGATGCATGCACTCAACTCACAACATGACCCTCGAGGTCTTGGCGGGAGTGTTGCCTCTGCGAACTCGTTACTACGAACTGTCTTACCGGTTCCTGATCCGGTGTGATTACAGGAATAAACTGGTAATTGACAACTTTGAAACGTTGCTGAACCTTCACGTTGAGTCTCGGCGCATGCTTCTATATTATGATTTTATGTCATCGTGGGAGTGTAGCCCGAGCACAACGGTACAGCGCACGCCTCCATTAACCAGCAGCACCCTGATTGGCTTCGACACGCCCATGAAAGCCGATACTCGCGGTATCCCAAACCATCTTCTGCGGGGAGTTGTACCGTCGATCTTCGCATCAAAGTACAACCATGTTCCTCCAAACAACAGATTCTTCACCGATGGCTCCAAGCTCGATGGCTGTACGGGCTTCGGTGTTTATCATGAATCTTATCAGCTGTTCTTTAAGCTGAAGGACCCGAGTTCGGTTTACGTCGCAGAGTTAGCCGCGGTTTACTGCGCACTGCGAATCATCGAGACCATGCCACCTGACCACTACTTCATCTTCACCGATAGCTTTAGCTCTGTTGAGGCTATCCGGACTCTGAAGCCGACCAGGGAGTCTACGTTTTTCCTCACGGAAATACGCAAGACTTTAAACAACCTGGCGGCTCAGTCCTTCAGCATCACGGTGGTATGGGTCCGCGCTCATTGCTCGATTCCGGGTAATGAGAAAGCGGACTTGCTCGCCAAGAAGGGTGCTGAGAGTGGAGACATTTTTGAAAGGCCAATCAGCCTACAAGAATGCTACGGTTTTCCGAGGCAGCGTGCGCTTCTGGATTGGCAAAATCAATGGGACGGCGACACCAAAGGACGTTGGATGTATTCCATACGACCTAAGGTGCAAAGAAAAGCCTGGTTCAAGGGAATGGACTTGACGCGTGGATTCATCAGAACGATGTCCCGCCTTATGTCGAACCATTACTCGTCCAAGGCTCATCTTTACCGTATCAACATGAGTGATACGAACCTTTGCGACTGTGGGCAGGGTTATCAGGACATCGACCATCTCGTATGGGCGTGTCCAGATCACCAGGCTCACAGAATTAAGTTGAAAGATACCCTCAGGGCCCGAGGAAGACCACCAGAAATCCCGATGCGAGACGCACTATCTCAACTAGACCTTGATGTTCTCTATCCTATCTATCAGTTCCTCTCAGATTCCAAAATATCTATTTAGTTTTCTTCCAGTTAGTTTCCCTTCAGTTAGTTTTTCTCTAGTTAGTATAACTCGCCTTCACACAAAGCCGTCGTTTCTGGTTACACCGGAAGCAAAGCAAGATCGCCCCAGCAGCTGGACACCGAGTTGCGGCTGAGGACAAAACGCAAAGGCCAGCAGAGCCAACCAAGACCCCTACACAATCCCCCTTCCCTTCCCACGCCTTGTCTTTAACATCAATCCCTTCCCTACTAACCCCGAGTAGGCCGCGGGTAATCGGCTCCCCTCCCACTAACATTTACACACAAGATCCTCTGTAATTATTAAGTTTTTTGTAATTACAAAAAGCCGACTCGGTCCTAACCAGGTCCCAGTACCGAAAAGGACCTAATAAAAATAATTTTATGAAAAAAAAAAAACAAACAAACAATATTGATGGTACTGATTTAAAAAGTATTCTTTTTTTCAAAGCTTCGGGGTAAATGTTCCGAAAAACTCTACCCGTCAAAAATCATCCTCTGTTAGAGGATAAAAAGAGTAAGTCAGCCTACACAAGTCATCTGTTGGAAACATGTTAACAAAGCGATGCATAAGGTTTGCATGCCCTGTGAGGCTGTTGCTGCGAAGTGGTTGTTCAAGAATGCTACACCGTTAAATACTGTAAGCACAGAGTTAAAGGATGAATAGCACGTATTTACAATATGAAAGATGATAATGTTCTCATAAACATTGATGATCGTGCCAAAAAAAATAAAACGCATTACGCAAATGAATGACGCATTAGCTTTTGCGCACTTCCAAACCAATAAAAAATAAATCAATGCGATTGTGCTTTAAAAACGAGCTCCAACATTTTTACCAATTCGCAGTATCGATTCACCTGAAGGGTAGGCTTACTCCTTCAATATGAGAAAGTCATTTGAAATCATTGGTCCAAATTTGATACATTTTGGTGAGCGAGTTGGCTTCTCTCGCTCTTGGGGAAACATATAGTTGCGTGCGCACAACAACCAAAAATTATTTAGTCAAATAAAAAAAAACTTATGCATCGCAAGAGTGACAAAGCTAAATTTAAATAAAACAAACAACAAACCATCGCGCAGCGATCGCGCATCCACTTAGCGACTTTGCGACTGACTGCGACAGCACTACCTTGGAACACTGAAATGTTTGGTTGACTTTCCAGAAAGAGTGCATATGACTTGAAAAAAAAGAAAAGGGCGCTTCAAAATTGAGCCAAGAAATTTGTGAAACTTGGTGCAAGCCCTTTTATGGTCAAAAATATCGTTTAACTTGAATGTTTTTCCTTAAAAAATAAATAAATTTAAGCAAACAGCTGAGTAGATGTCATCTACTCAAATCTACCCATAGGCACACCCCTGCAAATATTTATCTGATTCGTCATTCTTCAAATTTCTTAGAATTATTGAAGTTTATGAAAAAAATGCTATCTGATTTCTTGACTTCTTTAGATTGTTTTTTAATTTTTTTAAATATTTGCAGCAATCTTTATTTTCAATATAATTATTTTGCCTTTTTTAAGCTTTTTCCCAGCAAAAGTTTTTTTTTCATTGAAAAGTTGCTCTGAAAATGAAAAAATAATCAAAATCCTCAAAAAAGAAACAATTGAATTAGAAATAAAAACAGCCAAAACTTTAAGAAATTAGAGTTCAGTGTCTTTTGCAATCTTTTTGCATATTTTTCAAGTTTAATAATTAATTCTGATAACATCAATATTGAAATGATAAGAATTAAATTCAAACATAAAGAATGTTTAGATGTGAAATAAAATCATTTCAAAAAATACAAAGGCATAATCCTAAGAAACTTTGAATTAGCAACATTGTATGTCAAAAGCAAAATAAACAAATAAATGTTTTGTTATAATATCTGAAAAATTGATCTCAAGTTTGTTTTTTTGTTATTTAGACACTCAATTTATATATTGAATATTTTATGAAGGGCCGGTCATAGAACTATTTTGAAAAGCCGTCGCGGGCCGGATGAAATGGCTTCACGGGCCGGATCCGGCCCGCGGGCCGGACGTTGGGCAGGCCTGGCTTAGATTTTTTTTAAAAACGTTGAAATTTCTCTAGGCGTCATCCATAAAGTATGTCACGCTAAAATCGGCCAAAATTAACCCCCCCCTCCCCCCTATGTCACACTTTGTCACGCTGGCTCTGACCCCCCCCCTCAGAAAGTACGTCACGTTTTGTCGGACCCCCCCCCCCTCCGCACTATCTTGTTTTTTGTACAATTTTACACAGTAAAAAAATCATGGTAATATTACATCTGGGAAGGGGTACATCTTTAATGTCAGAAAAAATGTGTAATTTTACCTCTGAAAATGAGTAATTTAACCACTTTTCTGGTGTAATGACACTTTTTGAGTCTAAATTGAGGTAAATTTACATCAATAAATCTGTAAAATTCAACCTTCAGAAATCACAGCTTCGAAATTTACACATTTTTTTACTGTGTGGCATGATTTATAAAAAGGATGATTTTGAAATTCCGAATTCATTCGAGAATGTTTTTAATTTTTACAGGTTGCGTTTGGATTTTTTAAATTTTGTTCAATGTTGTACACGGCGTGTTTTCTAGAACAAACTTATCAGGAAAAAATAGTCATCGCTACTTTCAAATGTGTCTTATAGGAAATTTTCTCAGCTTTCCAAAGCTTCTAAGAGCGAAATATTTCATCGGGAAATTTCTGAGATATCTCTATTTTAAGTTATTTGTTTAAAAATCCTTTATCATTTATTGGAAACTTTTAAATAACAGTTTAGGAAACTTGTCAAATGATGTGTTTCATGTGTCATTTACTCATCCCCTCTCCCCCTTGTCACACTTTGTCACACTTGCGACAACTCCCCCTCCCCCCCTAGAGCGTGACGTATTTTATGGATGACGCCTAAGTTGGGATAACCAAATACTTTGGCGTCATCCATAAAGTATGTCACGCTCTAGGGGGGGAGGGGGGGGGGTCTGAGCAAGTGTGACATTGCATGTAATAAGTATAGGAAAAGCGCGACAAAGGGGGGGAGGGGGGGGGGGTAAATTTTGGCTGATTTTAGCGTGACGTACTTTATGGATGAAGCCTTTGACGAATGAGTTAATCGACAGATTATTGAATTTTGGTGAATTTCAATCCAGTTTCATTTTAATAACACTTATTTATCAATCTTGTTATTTTTCAGAATCTTCAAGAACTTCAAGCACAGGCCGTTCATCAATGACAAATGCATTCGATGTGGTGAAGAATATCACTAAGAACAACATGGAATCATCAGGTGAGTAGATTTGGCTGTTGCATATGGATAAGGCTACCAACTGTACGGATTTTTTCCTTACCACACGCAGAAAAATGAATTATCAGTTCAATAAGTTTTTGCCATCAATTCGATAAATAAAATTATCGGTTGGCAACCAATAATTTATTTTATCAAATTCAATAAGTTTTCTTATCAATTTGATAAAACTTTTTTGTCGATTTGACAAAATGTATTATCAATTTGATAAACATCTTAGAAGAAACGTCAAAAGCAAAACTTATCAAATTGATAAAATTGTTGATCATTTTGATAAATTTTGTTAATCAAAACTATAATTTTGTTTATCGGAATGAAAATTGTATTTATCACTGTTTTGCTGGTTATTCTTTCGTTATTTTTATTAAAAATCAAACAAAAAATTAGATGATTTAACGCGTGATTCAACGACTGTACTGGTGGTGGACTCGACTTTAGCAGCAACCTCAAGCGCTTCCTCGTTCTTCTGGTTGTCTACCGTATTCGGTCAACTTTAGACTCTCCAAGCTGAAGATCCACCTCCGTGGTGGAACTCCACAGGGACCGACTCTCCCGATACCGTCTCCTTCATTTTGGCTTGCATTTGTCAACGCTAAAGTTGCCCGGAACGTTTTGGCGGTGTCCAAAGATTCCTGGTTGAAGCTCAGATTCGGGTGAAAATCTGAAAACACGAAAAAATCATTATTTAAAAACAACTCTGTACAAATTTGTCACCATCAACCTCTGATTCTATTCCAAGATCAGCCTCTTTGTTCAATGTGGCCTGGGGTGTACTTTATTGCAATTAAAGTTTATCAAAACGATAAGTTAGCGTTATCAAATCAATAACTATAAATTATTGATGATGATAATGTTTGATTTGATTTGATTTGAATTTGATAAGTCTGAATTTTTCTGCGCGCATACGGATTTTCGAACCTCTTCGCGGATTTTTGACAGGCCGGATTTTTTGTAGGGAATTTTACGCATAATACGGATTTGTAAGGAATTTTAACAACTTTTTAATCATTGAATTGCTTATTTGATGTGGTCGAAGCTTTTGTTAACTAGACATTTTTATTTTTCTGTGAGTTTGATTTAAAAAGGGAAAGTTTTCCGGGGTTTCCTCAATTCGAACTTGATTATCGATAATTCTAGAGTTTTTGAACTATTGTCTTTCATATGTTGATAGGACCTTTAAAAAAACTCTAGAATTGTTCTTTTAGAAATTCTTTACTAAATATAAATATATCCAAAGGCTTTCTAAATTTTGTGAAAATATTTGAACATTTGAATTAACAAATCTAGAGTTTTTTTTAAAGGTCCTATAAACTGTTGTGTTTCACATTATATAGGACCTTTTCAATAAAAAAAACTGTGGAAAAGTGTTCGTGAAAATACTAAGAACGATATTATTCGTAATGCAAACTTGACATTTCGTAAACTTTTAAACGTTTAACAAAAAAAAATTAAGAACATTGTTTGTGCACTGATTCGCCGGATTGTAGGTGGCTTAAAGTGATCGTTCGATTTCTTTCCGCGGTTCTAGTCGCGATCAAAAACTACTAAAAAAGTACGGCTTGGGTAGTACAAAAAGGCGCGACGAGATGTGCACTTGACTTTATTGTTCGCGATAGAGTTCTCGATGTACTCTCTTCGGTTGGCTTTATTGGAATGATAGAAATCTTAAGACAAAAGGGCCGCAGGCCAATTATGTGGGAAAATGTAAGCTAATTAGTGTGTGCGTGATCGCGATCATTGATCGATTTGTTGGACACAAGAAAATTTGGTTGATCACTTTTGACCTGCGCCTTAACATTCCGCCCACCATTGAAATGCAAGTTTCAATCGAAATTCTAAATCTAATCTGGTGGTGGGGGACGACTAAACTAACATCTACTTAATCTAAACACAAATCAATTTTCAATAACTTCACAATCTTCTGGCGATGATCTGGAACGCAGCTTCTCCTCGGCTAACGGTTGTGGGTAGAAAAGCCGAAGACGTCACCAGGTTCCACGATCAACGGCTGGGGGTTGAATGGTCGGAACTCTCGAAGATGTCGATGTCCCGTTCGAGCACTTTTCCGCAGTGCAGTCGGATTTCCTAGCGATACGAAGCACGCCTTTAGGTCGGGTAGAGCGGTCCAGAAACAAAATTAGATACTTAACTTGTGAGAGGACCAATAGGCCCCCTCACATCCAAACAATGCGTTGTTTGCTGGCACCGCGAACGCCAGCAGCTGGGCAGATCATGGAATTGGCAGATCGGGCAGCTCGAGCAGGTCGAACAGGTCGGTTGAGCCGGTGGGGCAGGTCGAGCAGATCGAGCAGGTCCAGCAGGTTGGCTGGGCTGGTTGGGCAGGTCGAGCAGGTCAGGCAAGTCGAGCAGGACGCGCAGGTCGGGCAGACCATCTAGAGATACGAAACACGACTTCAGGGCGAGAAGGCACGGTCCAGAAAATGAATTAGAAACTTAACTTGTGAGAGGGTCAACAGACCCCCTCCCAATCCAACAATACAGGGTTTTCTGGCACCGCGAACAACACGAACAAATCAGCAGGGCAGGGCAGTTGGTACGAGGTCCTACAGAGACGAGGCAGGACTTTAGGTCGGTAGGAGTGGTCCAGAAAAACGGTAGATACTTAACTTGTGAGAGGACCATCAGGCCCCCTCCACATCCAACAAAGCGTTCTTTTCTGGAACCACGAACGACAGGAACTACTGTGAGTCCTGAGCCGGCTGCTGATTGTCGTCGATCGGCAGGACGCAGAGCCGAGTGATGGCACGCTTGTAGAAGCCGTCCGGTGTGCGAAGCTTGACGACACGAACATGCCCGTCCTTGCCGGGGAAGATCTCGATGACTCTGCCAATTCGCCACTTCTGCGGCGGAAGGTTGTCCTCTTTCACCAGGACCATTGCCCTGATGCGGATGTTGTCCCTTTCGTGAGTCCACCGAGTGCGCTGCTGAAGGCCGGAGAGGTATTCCGTGGACCAGCGTTTCCACAGACGACGAAGGTACTCTTGGATCATCTGCCACTGAGACAGGCGGTTCGTAGCAATCTCCTCATACGAAGGTTCCGGTATGGCGATCAGCGGTCTGTGCACCAGGAAGTGTCCCGGTGTTAGAACGTCCAGATCGTCCGGGTTGTTGGAGATCGGTGTAAGTGGCCGCGAGTTCAAGCAGGCTTCAGCTTGGGCGAGAAAGGTGGACATCTGCTCAGCAGTCAGGTTTGCGTTGCCGACAGTACGGCGGAGATGGTTCTTGAGGGACTTGACGGCCGCTTCCCAGATGCCTCCGAAGTGTGGCGTCCGAGGAGGGATGAATTGGAACTGGATACCATCGGCCGAACAGCTGCGCACGACCTGATCCTGTGCTTGCTGAGTTTTGAGCAGCCGCACGAACTCGTTCAGCGTGCGCCGTGCACCGACGAAATTTGTGCCGTTGTCGCAAAACAGCGTCTTCGGCACTCCGCGACGGGCCGCAAATCTCTTCAAAGCGGCGATGAATGAGTCAGCAGAAAGGTCGCCAACAAGTTCAAGATGAACTGCCTTGGTTGCCATACAAACGAATACGGCCACAAAACACTTCTGTGGGGAGGCCTTGCGATGTGGTGGTCGTAGGTAGAAAGGCCCGCAGAAATCAACACCAGAGTTCACAAACGGCAGGATTGGCAAGACCCGCACAGCTGGTAGATCCCCCATAATTTGGTTCGATGTGCGAGGTTTGCAGCGAAAACAGTCAACGCACTCGTGGACAACTTTTCGAGCCAGGTCACGAGCGCGAAGTGGCCAGAACTTGGCGCGTACAGCGGCGATCAACAACTGAGGCCCAGCGTGTAGGTAGGGGAGAGTGGGGAGACTTGATCCCCGGGGACACTTGACCTGTGGTTCGAATGGCGTGCAAATCCTTTGGGAACGATTCTTGTTGGGCTAGTTTGGCTAGACACAGGAGAGATTCGTTCAATTCCGCAGTCGAGAGAGGTCCAACTCTGCGATTCGATCGATTGCACCCACGAGCATTGTAGGAAAACCTTTTGTAGTAGGCTACCTTTCGAATCAGCTCAGAAAGCGACGAAGTGACACCAACAATGCTCGTTTCAGCCACAGCAGGCAGGGCGACGACAGGTCGTTCTTCCAGCTGTTCCTTGTCGAAAAGGTCGTCCGAAGTCCGCACGATGCAGGGCCAGAATCTGCTATTCTGCCTCAGCCACGATGGTCCTTGCCACCACAGCATACAGTCGATGAGCTGGGTAGCGGTCATTCCCCGAGAGATCACATTAGCAGGGTTGTCCACTCCAGGTACGTGCAGCCACACGTGTTCAGCAGTGACCTCTTGAATCTCCGACACTCGATTGGCCACGAATTTCTTCCAGCGGGAGGGTGATGCGGCTAGCCAGTGGAGGACTAGCATTGAATCCGTCCAGAAGAAAACTCGGATGTTTGGTGGGAGATTGGGTGCGATCTTTTCGTACAAATGAGCAGCGAGTAGTGCGCCGCACAGTTCGAGGCGAGGGAGATTGATTTGCTTGCTTTGGGAGACGACTCTTGACTTGGCAGTTAGTAGGTTGACCGAGACTGTTCCATTGCCCGATTCGGTGCGCAGGTACGCGCACGCTCCGTAGCTTAGTTCTGATGCATCACAGAAGCTGCGTTTCGACAGGTTGAGAGCCAGGCGCCGCCCACCGTGGAACCGTAAACGTATTAAGAGTGTCCAAATCCGTGCGAAACTCCTTCCAGTACTGCTGCTGCTTTTCGCTCAGAATACGGTCCCAGGCGACCTTGGCCTTCCACAGCTGTTGAACGAAGGTCTTAGAGCGCAAGATAACCGGTCCAACTAAGCCTTGCGGGTCGAACAACCGAGCGGTATCTGATACGACCAGACGTTTGGTGATTGGCGCTCGAACATCCCAAATTGGAACCTTGAACAGGAACACATCGTCCGCTGGTTGCCACAGCAGTCCCAAGGTCTTGATCGGCGCCGACGACGAATCTAGTTCGAACTCACTGCGGTTTTCGCGAAGTTCAGCCGGGATGTTTTGGAGGATTGTGGAGCTGTTAGAAGCCCACTTACACAACTTAAAGCCGGCCGAGCCGAGAAGCTCAATAAGCTGACGGCTGAGTTCGATCCCTTCTCTTGCCGTTTCCACCCCGCAGAGTAGATCATCCATGTAAAAGTCCCTTGCTAATACCTTTGCCGCCTCAGGAAATCTGTGCTCTTCTTCCAGAGCGAGTTGCTTCAAACAGCGGGTTGCGAGGAAGGGCGCGGACGCAGTGCCGTACGTTACAGTCCGGAGCTCGTACGTCTGTAGTGGTTCATGTGATATATTGTAATATTATAGTAGTCTATGATTTAGTAGATCATAGTAGTCAATGATATGTTAGGTCAATAAAGAATCATTACCACCCTTGTCAATCTACTGAACGGACCTGTTTTGGATATCCCTCTCAACATTACATTGGCGACGAGGATGGGAGTCTTGGAAACGAAGAAGTTGAAGTTGTTTACTGAAAAATCAAATTTGGAACTGAAGATCAATTTATTTCAAAATTTAAATCGGAACTATTAGAATCAAATTTATCGAACATTCAAGTTAAGATGGCGAGAGTAAGTCTAAATGTATAAAGGATAATAAATTTAAAAAAAAAAGTAATAATTTGAAATTATTTGAAATTTTTGCCGATTTATTTTTTTGAAGCGGTTAGATTACGGGATTGGAACGAATTAATCGTTCAATCTGATTTTTTGTCGAGACTCCGGTCTGGCAAGAGAAACGGCAGTACTCCGGTCTGCCGGGATCGAAACGAATCCGTTCGTTTGATCTATTTTTGTCGAGGCTCCGGCCTGACAAAGGAATCGACAGTACTCAGGTCTGTCGGGATCGGAACAAATCCGTTTGTTCGGTCTATTTTGTCGAGGCTACGGCCTGACAAAAAATCGGTTTGACTCAGGTTAACCGGGATCGGAACGAATACGTTCGTTCGATCTAATTTGTTGAGGTTCCGGCCTAACAAAGATATCGGTTTGACTCCGGTCAACCGGGATTGGAATAATCTATTCATTCAATCTTTGTTGTTCAGATTCCTGTCTGACAAGTACAAATAAAATAAATTGGCAAACAGAAAATCTCAATAAATTGAGATATATTTTTCACTGAAGTCTAGAAACTTAATTTATTTCGATATGATATTAATTAAAAATATATTTTAGTTGGAGTGTAACATTTTACTTTTTATTGAAAATGAAGACGGACCAACCAATGTTCGATGGGAAGCATGGAAAGATCAATTTTTGGCTTATATGGCATTGAAAAGAATTAATGCTCACGATGAAATGTTTAATGCTCTACAACAGGGGTGCTCGAAGTTTTTAGAGGCCGGGCCAAATTTGAAGCTCAAATGAGCTTGTGGGCCAAATGAGATATTAAAAAAAATAGCTAGAAAATGCATCTATCAGCTGAAGTTTTTATTTTTTGTATTTTTTCAAAGTTTTCGTTAATTAAAAATAATAGAAATCATTATCTGGCTGTTTTCTATTAGGTATTTTTGATTTTATTGTTTTAGGTATTTGAAAAAAAATATCTGAATTTACTTGTGTTCTCAATACAATTTTACAATTACAAGATTCGACAAAAAAACATTTTAGCGAAAAAACATTTATTCATCGAAAATTCCCTAAAATCATTTTTTTTGTATACCAAAAAAAAATCAAATCAAGCTTATGTAGACGACTACTTACATACTAGATATCATTTCTATTGTACAGATTTTTTCGTAGTTCCGGATTTAAAGTTGCAGGTGGTCGAAGGCATGATTGTTGAGGCAATTGCAAACCTCTTTTTACACCTTAGCTTCCATCCACCCCGGGACCCTTGGATTGTTAGTCCAACTGCCTACCAGCGACTCCACCGAGACAGGACCCAGGGAGATGATCCCTACACCTGGACTGAGCTAACGACCAGAACATGCTCAACATGATTCTAAACGCAGAGGAATGCATTTTTAATTGATTTCAGCTGATTGCACTCAAATTTCTAGGGATATTTTGAGATCTTATGAAAAAATATTTTTACCCGTGATTTTTCGAGTCAATTTTTAATAATGGGCGAGGATGAGGATGGTTGTCGAAAAAAGCTTTGTAAAACACTTGCAACAGCCATATTTCTTCCGATTTCACAATTTAATCTGCCCAAATCCTGAAAGCCTGAATTTCCATAAATAAACTCAAATTTAGTTCTCGGCTTATCAGTCCCAGTAGGAAGTAAAACGAAATTTTGTATTTTTATGCCCGACGTTTCGATACAAAACAACGAACCATTTTTTGTTAGTTTTTTTTGTTCGCTTTGTGTACAGTCATCCCTCATATTCGGAACAGTTTACAGATCGGCCAATGTTCAACAAATCATATAAAATCGATAATTGAATATAATAGTTTGTTTTTACCTTCATGTAAAAGCTTTTCTTGCGATCTTTCGATTGATGTATAGACCGGCTGTACATTTTTACGATTTATATCAAGTTTTCGAAGAAAAACATTAACCCTTGAAATCCACAAATTCGGAACACTTTTTTCTTACGATGTAAATAAACTTTTTTTTCCTCTCCAGGAGTACATATTTTTTACAAAATAATGACTTTGCACTCTGAAACCAATAAAACTCATGCTTAGTGATGTTTTATGAATGGTCTGATAACTTTTTTTTGTGAAAATATCAGTTAAAGTCAGTTGTTCCACAATTGTGGGAGACACAATAACATCCCACAATCATGGAACAGGCAATTTGGAGGCAGTGTTTTGCTGCTCTGGATAAAATAGTCTTGAAATGCAGCTTTTGTTTAAAAAGTATTACTTTTACTAGTGAAATAACAAGAGAATGTCCAAATAAAGGCCCTAGAAATAGCAGGGTCGGCAGAAAAGTTGCATTTTGCATTCTATTGACAAATTACCACAAAAGTGTTCCGAATTTGTGGGTGTTCCGAATATGTGGGATGACTGTAAATCATGTATGCATGAAACGTCGGGCATAAAAAAAAACAAAATTTCGTTTTACTTGCTACTGGGACTGATAAGCCGAAAACTAAATTTGAGAATTAATCCACCAGTCGATAGCACTCTTCAGTTGTTTAATAAATATTTACTAGTTTCACTTTTATCACACATTATCAACAAAAAAGAAAAAAAAAGATAAGCAAAAGTTTAAAATACCTTTTTTTTCAGATCTTGGTTTTATTTGTCAGAAGTTGCTTAAAATTATTTTATAATTCACATTTGAAATTTTCAACGGTTATTTCTTCCTTGGGAGTTTTTATAATAAAGTGGAAATATTTTCCCACGAGAATTTTAATCCTAAGTGAATCATTATGGTCTAGTCCATAAAGTTCAGGAAACAAAAAGAAATTGTTAGGTTTTTGAAGCAAAATGGGGTTGATTATGCTCAGTTGCTGTTTTAAAAACAGCCACACTGGCCTAGACGTAGAGCAAGCAAAGAATTTGTGTTCTATAGATTCAATTTCTCCAGGACATTCGTCACACTCCGCGGAAATGCAACGATGTTGTCTGTAGAGTAACTCCTTATGTTGCACTTTTCCATGAATTATCCTGTACCAAGTTGCACGATGATCGGATGGCAGCTTACGATCATTGACGTTCTCGAAGATTCGTCTCCACTGACGCGATGCACTTAGCAAATCTGGGTCCGGTTCATCAGCTATCAGCTCCTGGTAGATTGTAGATGACGAGTGATGCTCAAGTGTCCTTGCTGATAACGTTGCAATTTCAAGTGCAGCAGCTTTCACCTGTGGGTATGCTGCAGGAATTTGCAGAACAGGTGTATCTAGCATTCCTCGTAGAAAGTGTAGTTCATCGATGTTGTCTAGGATCCTATTCGTCAACAATGCTATGGACTTGAAACCCGGAGAGTGTAGATTTTGTCCGCCACGAATCTTCGGAAGAAATAGTGTTTCCAGTTTAATCGGCTGCCGGCATCGGATCCAAAGGAAATGCCGAAGTTCTTTGAGAATTTCCCGTTCAAACTTTTTAGGTAGCGGCAAAGTTGATGCCACATGTTTGGAAAGGACGAACGTGTTGATGTGGGTGATTTTCTGCAGTAGGTTTAATCCTCGTGACTTGCAATTCCAAAGGCGCCATTTTAGATTTCTCTGAATGTTTACCCAGGTGAGCTCCATCGTTTGCTTTACCGAATTGGCGAACGTTATCCCCAGAACTTTTAAAGATTCCGAGACGTTTAGCCAGGGCAGAACTTCCGGGTTTCTCACGCGGCCTACTTCTAGAGCAACTGTTTTTTGTCGATTGAGTCGAGCTCCAGAGAAGTCTTGAAATGCTTCAATGATCTCAGCGACGGCTGTCGCCGCCTGCGTGTTTGAAACGAACAAACTGATATCGTCTGCGTAAATGTTGAGGGAATCCCCTCCATGTCCTAAAGCAGGCCTGCCCAACCTTTTTGGCTCAATTTTCACATTTTTGATCGTCAAAATTACAATTGTTGATTTTTTCATGGTTTCTTTGATGGAATCGGTTCTCAGATGACCAGTGAACATAACTTTGATAAAAGTTTGAAAAAATATTTTTGCGGGTCGTTTTTATGTAAGTTTTAAGTGAAAAATTGGTCCGGCCCGCGGGCCGGATTGATTTTTGCCGTAAAATGTAGATAAAAACGACTTGTTTAAATATTTTTTCAAACTTTTGGTAAAGTTATGTTCACTAGTCATCTGAGAACCGATTCCATCAAAGAAACCATGACAAAATCAACAATTGTAATTTTGACGATCAAAAATGTGAAAATTGAGCCGAAAAGGCTGGGCAGGCCTGTCCTAAAGCCTCTATTTTGTCAATTAACGGTTGAATAAAGATCACGAACAGCAGCATACTAAGGGGATCTCCTTGTCTCACCGATTTCCCAATTTGAAAAGATTGGGACAGTTTTCCATTCAGCAGAATCCTCGAAGACGAGTTACCCATAGTTTTCCGAAGGAAATCAATGAGTCTTCTGTTGAAGTTCATGCGCTCCATGACCTCAAACAGAAACCGGCGGTCCACTCTGTCGAACGCATGGTCAAGATCAAAGGAAACCAGCAGCTTCGATTCTCGATTGTGTTTAGCAGCAGAGATTTTGTCCAAGATTGTTGACGTGGCTTGAAAAATATTCTGTTTTCCATTAGAACATTTCTGATGGCTGGACAGGACCTTTTCCAGCAGTGGCGACATCCGCTGTTTCAAGATCCTGGAGACAATTTTGTAATCAACATTTAAAAGTGTTATTGGTCGATAGCTTTTGATGGTGTTTCCAGCGTCCTTTTTCTTCACCAATACGATGATTCCATTCATCAGCTTCGGGTTGGCTTCCGGGTTTCGCATGATGTCATTCACAACATATGTGAACTCTCTGCGAATGATGTTCCAAGTTTTAGCGTAGAATTCTCGTGGTAGCCCATCTTCGCCTGGTGATTTTCGTGGTGCGCTGCTTTTGATGCTCTGCCAGATTTCTTCTTCATCAGCTGGATTCATCAGATCTTCGTTCCGGATGTCGTTCGCAGACAGAGTTTTTTGTGGCAAGAAGTTGTTGGGCCCTGCTCTCGTGTTTTCAGCAGCAAAGAGTTGTTCAAAATATGAGACAACGTGTTGTTCAATGCGGTCACCTTCAATCATCTCCCCTTGATCTTCCAGCTCCCGGATAACTGTTTTTGCCCTTTTGCTACATTTTTCTGAAACGTGGAATAGACTGGTGGGTTCTCCCTGGAGATAGGTTTCGTTCAATTGTCGTGCGTTGCTTGAGAAATCTCTCTGTTGTTTGAGCACCAGCGCCTTGATGCGATTTATTCTACAAAGCTGCGAGGAGTCGTTCAGGTAGAGCCCATAAGCTCTAGTCAGTTCCCCATGCAGCAGCTCCAGGGAATCTCGATGATTTCGGAGTTGTTGAGAGGTATGCCAACGGAAGAATGATGCCAGCTTCGGTTTCACGAAGTTGACCCACCATTGGAGCCACGAGGAATAGTGTTGTTTCTGCCTTACAAGGTATCGCCACTTGTTCTGGAACTCTTCCATTGTTTCCTCATCGTCGAGCACGTGCACGTTTAGCCTCCAGAATCCGTTTCCTTGGGCTGGTCCTAGTCGTGGCATAATCAGACGAACGATCACTGCTTTATGATCGCTGAAACAGGTAGCAGAGTGTCGAATCGTCCTGAGGTTATCGCGCATCGATTTTGTTACGAGTACACGATCAATCCTCGATCCCGATCCTGCTCGAAGGAAGGTATAATCCGTAACATTACGATTGAAAACGCGCCAGACATCGATCAGATCCAGAGCAGCTGTGAGGCGTGAGGTCATCTCGCTGCGCGGTGTTCCCCCTGTCGCATCACGATCATTCACAATTGAGTTAAAGTCTCCCCCGAAAATAATAGGACCAGCGCAATTACGAAGGTAGTGTGCACAGGTCAGGTTAAAGAAGTCCTCTCGTTCCACCCGACTTTGCGAGCCGGTTGGTGCATAAATAGTGTTACTCCATTTTTGAGTTTGATAAGTAAAAGCCTAGCATCTAACGATCTTTCGACCGTACGGTACTCAATAAAGTTTTTCAATCCTATCGCAACTCCTCGACGACGCTCATTAATATTAAAAAATAGCTCAAATCCTGGTATTTCAAGCCTATCGTTTTCCACTTCTTGAATGAAGATTATATCAACTTCATTCAACCGTACGAAAGCTTTGAATGCATCAACTTTTGTCTGGTTAGAAATGTTGTTGATGTTCAGAGTTGCTAAATTGTAGCTTAAAAAATCCACTGCAATTTTGGGTGTATGACTCGCTCGCTGAACCTTTTGTTGAGTAGCAACGAATCAAAGTTGAGTTGAACTGAGTGTCTGTCGCAGTCTCCGTACTCCTCTCTCGGCTTGGCTCGTCGTGTCGATTTGTGTGTAAGCTGATACTGTTTGTCGCTCACCTGATTTGAAGTGTTATACTTCACATTCGGCGTGCGGTGGAATCCCAGATGTTGACGACTGATCGATCGATGAGCCATCAGCTCAAGGGAACTCGTGAATTTCAACGTCGTGGGGATGACAGGATCGTCTGGAGGTGGCAATGACAGCTTGTTGTTGAGAGCAGTAAACCGTAATACTTCGGCAGGACATATACAGTGTATTATTATACACCTGCAGCTTACCTGTGAAAGGACCAGCTGCGCTTGGGATGTACATGTCCGAAGGGAGGTGCCTTGCTGTTGACGAGACGTGTTTCTTCTTCGTGCTGTGCTGGTCGTCGAGGAGAAGGTTGCAGGTCGCCGAAGGAGTAGCGTTGGAGTTAACGGGTTGCGATCTTGTTGTTTTGGAGATGTGTTTCTTCTTCGTGCAGTGCTGGTCGTCGAGGAATAGGTTGCAGGTCGACAAAGAAGTAGCATTGGAGTCAACGGGTTGCGATCTGTGTGCAGTAGGAATGACTTCTTGAGGGTGGCGGCAGTATCGAGGTGTGCTAGGGCTAGACATATACATCTGCTTCTGCAGCTTACCTGTGGGAGGATCAGCTGCGCTGGGGATGTACATATTCGAAGGGAGGTGCCTTGGTGTTGAGGAGATGTGTTTCTTTTTCGTGCTGTGCTGGTCATCGAGGAGTAGGTTGCAGGTCGTCGAAGGAGTAGCGTTTGAGTCAACGGGTTGCGATCTGTGTGCAGTAGGAATGACTTCTTGAGGGTGGCGGCAGTATCGTGTTGTGCTAGGGCTAGACATATACATCTGCTTCTGCAGCTTACCTGAGGAAGGATCAGCTGCGCTGGAGATGTCCAGGTCCGTCGAGAGGTTTTTGGCTGGTGTTTTCTTCTTGTTGTGCATTGATGCAGCATTATGGCGAGGCAGTATCGATCTGTTTGTAGTTTGAACGCTTTCTTAGGTGCGGCAGTATCGAGACGTGCTAAGGCTAGACATATACATCTGCAGCTTACCTGGGAAAAATATATCCGTTCTGTGAACATCCAGGTGCCCCTGCAGGTGTATTGTCGATGTTGGGCTGATTTAGTTGGAGATGTTTTGATGATGTGGTCAAGTAGCGGGGTGGTATTAATAAAGATGAATATTATGTTGAATCAGTCCTAGTTCGACGACGGTCGGCATTCTCCAGGTTGGGTGAACCTGGTCGCTTGTTGGGGGCGTCGCATTCTTGGGTTGGTTTTGGTCCTCTTGGTGTTGTGTAGCCAGGGTATGCGTTGTACAAATCCATGTCCAGCCTCTCCGGGAGCGGTATTGTTGGTGTCGTGCTGGTTCCAGCTTGTGGAGTGAGGTTGTTTTGGTGTTGATTGTCGGAGGGGTTTTCGGGAATTATGGGAATTTCAATGTCGTCATCTCGCACTGTTTCGTCTTCAACGACCTCCATTGTTTCGGCTGTTTGTTGTTCGGCCGGAGAAGGGCCGACGGGGGGGAGATTTGGTTCATCAATGGGTGGGGATGTCAATTGTACCACCTCGGCCAGCGTTAAACGTTTGTTCACGCTCTCGCCGGATTCCTTACGAGACTCGACGCACGATTTCCCAATATGCAGGGGGCGAACACGGTGTTTACATGTCCTAATTTGACCTTTGTAGCTCACGTAGGAGGTTTCACCAGCAACCTCTACGTAGGACGGGATGTGTTTCCGTAGCTTCATCCGGAGAATACGGGTTCCAGTGAGGACTCCCGGGAAGTGCTCCTTCCAGGTCTCATCTTTGACTGAGGTTACTTGACCGTATGTAGAAAAGTGTGTAGCGATCATCTTGTTGGGCATCTGGGGCGGGAGGTCGTAAATCCTAACCTCTCTTGTGTCGTCGATACTCTGCACTGCACTATGGGCCATCTCCATACAAACAGGCGGCCAAATTATTTTTTTGCTTTTTAAATGTTTTTTTCATACAAATTTGGGTGATTGTATGGTATTGAAATGATATACGTCGATTTTTATGACTTTTCATGTTTTTCAATAGTTGATTGTTTATAATAAATAGTCTTTTCATACATTTGCAAGTGCAAAAGAATTGCGTATATATTGTATTGCAAGTTTATATTATTAAATTATGGATAAGCTAATACATCCCCACTTTAAGGACACAACCCCTCCCTTCACTTTCTTTCACCCCCCCCCTCCCCTCCTCCCCTCCAACAAAATTTTGTTAAGCGTAATAAATCCATTTAAAGTCAAATATTTATTATTTACTGCTGTGTGTTTCTTTTTGTGAGTCCATGCCATATAACTTGAGACCCACCCCCACGCCCCACCTACCCTTTACGGGCATAAATTGCGAAAATTTGAATTGTTAAATCAAATAACAGAAAAATTAATTTTATTCAAAATATTAATTATGAAGTAAAACGATAAAAAACAAAACATATTCTTACTAATCCTGATGTTCTTGTTCATGAAAATTCATTTGATTATAGAGTTTCTGACGGCTTCAGGATATGTTAAAGGTACTTTTTATGATGTTTTGTACTAACCAACATAGAACTTAAATGTGGATCAGTTTCATGGATTGATCGCAGAAATTCATCATGCTATGTCAATATTTTGCTGAATACTTTTTCGGTATCAAACTGAGATTCTCCAATTTCGCTTGAGAAACTTCGGTACGAATACCTTATTTTGACTAAGGTACTCAATTTTAAATGTAGGCAACAGAAAATTCCAATAAAGTCATTTCGAACTTCTTGAAACCAGGTATTGATTTTTGAAGCGACGATGAACACGAAGTAGGTAGCAAAGCAAGTGAAATAAACGGGCGCATATGTAGATTGCAGCAAATTTTGATAAAACGTAAATGTTCAAAATGGCATATCTCCGAAAACGCAAAAAATCGCAGGCTGGAAATTTCAGCAATGTTAGATTATGATCCAATCTTTTAAGTGACCTTAGTTTCATGTTTAGCATCGGTTAGCAAAAAAAGTACTCGATTAACAAACACAAAAAAATAAGTTTTGTCAAAAAAATGCTCCAGTTATACGATGAAAACTTCAGTTTTTAGTCTGGAAATAACATTTTATCTGTCAATAGTTTAAAAGCTTATATCATTACCTTTCCAATGATGTATAATTGTCCTAATAAAATATTTAAAATGGCTGAGCTATGTTAAAATTAAACAATCAGCCTTTTTTACGAAAAACGCTAGTTTTTTACTCCATTTTTTGACTTTCAGCTTGCGTATCTCCGTAACGAACAAACTTACAGCTTTGAAAATTTGGATTTTTCTTAGTTAGAATGTTTACTTTCGAGAAAAAAATACCAAAAAATATTTGGAGAAGGTCACTTTTTTGAAACTTGGCCACCCAATGTACCATAGTGCACTGGGATGAGATATGACTTGTTGTCGATCGTGATTTTGTGTTTCAGGTGGTGTTCGGAGATGAGTTGTTCTGCTAGTTCTGCTGAGTCGGTTTCGATGATTACTTGTCCATTGGTCATCTTGGTTTGGAGCGATTTGATTTTGGAGATATCTAAGCACATCTGCTGGAAGACAAAGTCTCTTACTTTGTCGATTTTTGGTCTGGTCGGAACGACTCCAAAGTCGATCACGACCGCGTTTTTCCGGTACCCGGACATCTTAACGATTGCCGGATGAGCCGGAGGGCACTGGGTATTGAGGTCAGATTAGGTTTTTCTAAATTTCACGGACTTTTAACGAAATTATATTTCAGCTATGCGTACAAAACATCCGCTTTGTACAGAGTCTAGCTGTCAACTGTCTTTGAAAAAGTATAAATTCACCTTTCAAGTGATCAGCGGGCCATTTTACATGATTTATTCAAAAATGGGTCCGCGGGCCACAAAATATAACCTCGCGGGCCACGTTTGGCCCGCGGGCCATACTTTGGTCACCCCTGCTCTACAATGTTTTGGCGGACCTGATATCAGAAAAGTTATTAAGACATGTGGAGAAAATGCTGTTGAAAAAATTTATTTGAAGCTGCTATGGAAGTTTTGGACAATTATTTTGCACCAAAAATGTCATTATGAAAGAATCGTTTTCGGCAAATGTTGTTCAATCCTAAAGAAAAGTTAGATCATTTTGTTATTCGTTTACGTTCTCAAGCAACACTATGTGGTTTTGATGATCAACTTGAAGAGATGTTGATGGATCAAATTGTATTTGCGACGCAGAATGATGATAAATTACGGGCAAAATATCTTGAATGTGATAGAACTTTAGATGAAATGCTGAAAGTTGGCCGTACTTATGAGTCAGTCAGAGCTCAGATACATTCTATTTATTTTGCAGAGAAATTATTTCCAATTGAAATAAAACTAATCAATTACTATAGCTACACGAGTTGCGTAACAAACCAATGCATGATTCCAGAGAAATTTGCGAAATTAACAGGAAAGACATAAAATGCAGTCGATGTAAAGGAAATCATTTAGCTAGTAACCCTCGCTGTCCGGCTCGTAATTTTTCTTGTCATTACTGTAACAGAACGGGCCATTTTGCGAGATGTTGTCTGTCCAGAAGATCTGGTTTTCAAAAGATGCATAAAAAGGATGATTATGGTAACACGAACAAAAATTTTCAACAAAATCAAAAGCATCAGATGAAGACACAACAAAAGTTTGTTCGGGAAGTGGATGATGTTACAGAAAAAGTTGAAATTCGTGAATTATTCCATTTGTAAGGGAAACGATCTGTTGCGCTGGATGTAGGAGGAGTTGAAGTAAATTTCCAGAGTTTTTTTTGAAAACGACCAATAAACCATTGTCTTTCATATGTTTATAGGACCTAATAAAAAAAAAACTCTAGATTTCATTATCGACACTGGAGCAGATGAAGATGTACTAAGCATTGATGATTGGAAAAAACTAAAACAAACTGGATTAAAAATGTTTGATGTGAGGAAAGGCAGTGACAAAATTTTTCGTGCTTATGGTAATTACAAACCATTGACTGTACTTGGAGAAGTTGATGTTGAAGTGAGGCATAGAAACCAATGTTATCGTACCACATTATTTGTTATTCAAGACGGAAAATGTTCATTATTATCTGGAAAATCAGCAGAGGTTCTAGGAATTGTTAAATTTTTACATGTTATTACACAGACTCCATTTCCGGCAATAAAAGGTAATGAAATATAATGTACATAAAGCAAAAGATTCTTCGATTGATGTCGGCGATGAAGTCATTGTTTACAAAATTTATAAAGAAGAACAAAATGACTACCAATTTCAATCCACAGCCTCATATTGTAGTTAAAAAGGACAGGAATGAGATTAACTGTCAAGAATAAGCGAACCGGAGTTGAATTGGATAGACATGTTAATCATGCAAAGAAACTACTTTCAGCAAGTCCATTTGAAAAGGAAATAAATGATAGAGATGTCATTCCAACTGAGGAAAACGGCAGCACAACGATTGGAGAAGATGTCAGCACGCGTACTTCGAGAAGGATTTCCATGAAACCGAACTACTTATATGATTATTCATTATTTCTATTTGAAGAAAATCTAAATTAAAATTCATGTCAAAACAAGGAAGAGATGTGATATATTGTAATATTATAGTAGTCTATGATTTAGTAGATCATAGTAGTCAATGATATGTTAGGCCAATAAAGAATCATTACCACCCTTGTCAATCTACTGAACGGACCTGTTTTGGATATCCCTCTCAACATTACAGTTCAGTAGGACTCTCTCGATACAAAATACGCTGGAGATGCCGATCGTCGGGATGTACTAACACCTGTCTGTACATCTTTTCGATGTCTGCTACCAACACGAACGGCTCGAGGCGAAAGCGTAAGATCAGGCTGAACAAGTCGTCTTGTACGACAGGTCCAACTGCGAGCGCATCGTTCAGGGAATTACCAGTGTCAGTCACACACGAAGCATCGAAGACGACGCGTAGTTTGGTAGTGGTGCTCTCCGGTCGTTCGATACAGTGGTGTGGCATGTAGTACGGTCTAGCTTGGGCTGGAAGAACATTGCTGCGAGGATCAACTACCACCATGTGCCCAAGATCTACGTATTCCCTGATGAATGCTGCGTACGACTCTTCAAGTGTGGGTTTGTTTTGCAGTCGACGCTCGATGTAGTGGAATCTACGCTCTGCTATCGCACGTGACTCGCCCAATTTCTCCAATACAGCTTCCTTCTTGGGCAGACGTACGACAAAGCGACCAGTAGAATCCCGAAATGTTGTTTTTGCGAAGTACTCCTCACACTGTTTTTCTTCCACCGAAAGAACGCTCTCTGAGTGGCACGACTCTAACTCCCAAAAACGAGCGACTTGTTTCTCCAGATCGGCGTTGCTACAGACCATAGTGAGCGACGATGGTCTGGACGAGGTGCTGCACTTGCCAGACACGATCCAACCAAAGACGGTCTCCTTGAGAATGGGTAGGATCGGTCCAAGATCAATGAAACCATTCAGCAAGAGACGGTAGTGAACTTCAGTGCCAATGATCAAATCTATTTGGTTTGGTTCGAAAACGACGATGGTATTGGGTGCGTCCAGGTCTGGGTCTGCACACAGTCCGACGGGACAATGGGCTTGAATTCCGGCAAAATGTGGAACTTCAGATCAATGGAGTAGTCTGTCCACCGAGAGAGAATCTTGGCCAACGTAGACTGCTTCGAAACAGCTTGACTGGAACCAACACCTTGTAGCGACAGCGGGTCATTCTGCCTGCGAAGAACCAGCTTCTGCGCCAGACGTTCACTCATGAGATTCCGCTCCGAACAGCAATCCAGGAGCGCGCGAGCGAGGTAAGTGTTCCCATGAGAGTCTGCGATCTTTACCAAGGCCGTCGAGAGGAAAACAACGTTGGCATTGTTCGGCGTACAAGCAGCTAGCGATAACGAGGGTTGATCGGAGGTAGAGGGTAGCATAGGCGGAGCGGAGGTTTGCGATTGGGAATTTGAGGCTCTACTAGGCTGGGTCTGTTCTGGGCGTTTGTAGTGGAATGCGACAACGTGAGCTCCTGGTTTGGTGTGTTGGTAGACCGACGGTGGAGCATGGTGTGGTGTCGCTGACTACAAACGCGAAATGCTGAGCTAGGACAAGCCCGTGCCAAATGGAAGGGATTGAGGCAATTCAAACAAAGCCCAATTTTCTTGGCTAACTCGTACCTCTGGAAGGGATTCAACTTGAGGAAGGATTCGCATTTGAAAGGAGAGTGGGTGGGTTTTTGACAAAATGGACAACTTTTGATCTGGGAGCTTGTTGTTGTCGTGAGCGTAGAACCGAACTTCGTCTTGGGGGTTGGTTTGCTAGATTCCTGGCGATGCTCCTGCACACGTGGCTTTTTGTTGACCAGTGGCTGAAGCGTGGTCAGGTGATCTTGTAGAAACTTGAGCATCTCCTTGTAATCGGGTACTTCTCGCGACTTGTGGTGGTTCTCCCAGTGGCGTTGAGTGTCCGTATCCAAACGACTATACAGCAGATGTGCAAGTATAGGTGACCAATAGGATGCCCAGAATATGGGACTTTTTTTCAAAACCTCGCTCCACAAGCTGAATATTGATCCTTGACCTATTTTAGGACTCTGAGCCAAATATGAGCAAAATCGGTCATTATTTACCCATTGATACTCGGAGGTGAAGTTTATATGGGAAAAATCGAAAACATGTATGGAAAACCCAAGTTTCTTACGGTTTGATCTGCACGGTGCGCTACTTCCATCCAAATATTCCCAAAAGTGAGATTCTTATTGAAAATTTAATGCTCTACAACTTTGTAGAACATACCAAAGCTGTAAAACTCGATCCTGAAAAGTTGTTAGCGATTTTAAAAAGTCATTTTTGTATTAAAAACATTTTTTTCACCAACTTTAGGCTCGGGTATCAATGGGTAAATCTCAACCAATTTAAAATAACCCAAAAAACCGTTTTCCGCTTGTGGAGCAGGGGGTCATTTTTTCTGGGCACCCTAGTGACCAATCGTCCGTCTTGAGTCCGAGCTTCTTCAGCTGCATCAGGTTGCGTTCAAACGAGTCGATAAGGGTAATTAGTGCTTCGTAGGATTCTCGTTTGATCGGTTCGGTGTCCAACAGGTCGTCCATCAGCGCGCGGGAGATGAGCTTGTTGTTCTCGTACCGCAGTGTCAGCAGGTCCCACGCGACTTCAAAGTTGGTTTCATTCACATCCACTCCTTCTACGATTGTGCTGGCACCAAGCTGAACCAACGAGCGAAGGTAATTCAGCTTATCCACACCTGACAACGACGGGTCCTTGTCGATCACACTTTTGAACGCGTCACGAAAGCTCATCCATTTAGTTAGATCACCGTCAAAGGATTGGATTTTGAAACTTGGGAGTTGAAATCGAGAGGAGAGGGGTTGGCAGGGCGGAGGGGCAAGGGAAGAAGCTTCAGCAGTCGGTTTAACACGTTTCGAGACCAGAAAGTCCTTGAGGTCCAAATAACGATTTTCTAAATCCAATCTGGTCACCTTGTTTGTTTCTCGTGCTTGCTGCTTCTTCTCCTTTGCTTCGGGATCTTTGGGTTCGCTGGCCGAACTCAAATTTTGTTCATGCTTCGACTCAAGTCTGGCACGATTTTCCATAAAATCCTTGAAAACCGTTTCCAGTCGCTCCAGACGAGACTCAACCCTGGCTGCGTCTCGTTTTGCATCGAAATGTTCCACAAAATCTTCCAAATTGGCGAGTGAGTCGAAAAGGCCACGCTCAAATTTGAAAAGGTCACGAAGCGACGCCATTTTGTAAGAGGCGCAATCCCACGTTTAATTTGGAAAATCCAAAGTCCAATTTTCCCAATTTTCCCAAATTTTCCCAAAATCGCAATTATTTCGAATTTCGCATGCAACTTTTAGTTTTTGTAGTAAAAAAGTGCACTTCCCTTCTGGGTGTACTCACGCTACCAGCCTATTGTGCTATACCCAAGCGACGCCGCCGAGCGCGCGTTGTGGAGGATGGCTTGATCTCGTTCGGAGATGCTCCTTCGCTGTGCTCTACCGGCGTCTCGAAGATGCCGTCGGTGTCCCACGACGAGGCAGGAAAAGGTCACGCCGATGCTGGAAATCGACGTCGAAAAGGGCCACAGCAATCAATCAGGAACGTGTTCGGTGATAGTGTCACCAGCAAGATCACTTTTTTGGCGAAAACGGTTGTTACAATCCGGTCCTCGAAGGACCATAAAAATGTTTGTGCACTGATTCGCCGGATTGTAGGTGGCTTAAAGTGATCGTTCGATTTCTTTCCGCGGTTCTAGTCGCGATCAAAAACTACTAAAAAAGTACGGCTTGGGTAGTACAAAAAGGCGCGACGAGATGTGCACTTGACTTTATTGTTCGCGATAGAGTTCTCGATGTACTCTCTTCGGTTGGTTTTATTGGAATGATAGAAATCTTAAGACAAAAGGGCCGCAGGCCAATTATGTGGGATAATGTAAGCTAATTAGTGTGTGCGTGATCGCGATCATTGATCGATTTGTTGGACACGAGAAAATTTGGTTGGTCACTTTTGACCTGCGCCTTAACAAACATAATGATTTGATTCAAATCACGGTTTTATGAATTCATAAGCACTCTGATAGCATTTTGTGAAATTTGTTAGCTGTAAAAACGACACAGCTTTATATTTTTAATTCTCAAATTTATTAAATTTAATTTATTTAAATAATTCATTGACAGTTTTTGTTATACCATGGTGTCATATCGGCAAAGCGTACGGATTTTTGCTCAGCAAGAGTTGGTAGCCTTACTTAAGGATCATTTCCGTTTTTTCACAAACTGCAAGTGCTGCACTAAAAATGGTATGAAAATACCAAATTTTGGTATTGCTTGTGCAAATACCAGCGGCCAAAATGTGCTCTTGGTTGCCCAGTAATAGATGGTAAAATACCATGAAATCATACTAAAATCATGTAGAAGACCTCAATTTGGTATTGAAATGGTTTTATTTTGAAGTATTATTTTACCCTTGGAATAACATGGTATGGTATTGTTGTGCCCTTCCACATACAAGACTTTGGTATGATTTCATGGTATTTTACCTTCTATTACTGGACAACCAAGGGTTGGTCATTTTGGTCCCTGTTCCCGAGCATGGGTAATTAACAAGGGAAACCTTTCTCTGGTATCAATACCAAATTTTGGTATTCATGGACCCTTTAAAATTTGTCTTAAGGATTATGCCAGAGCAAAATGTGCTATCATACCAATTTAAGGTATTGTTTTGATATTGCAAAATTGCAGAATTTGTCAATGGGCGAACACCACATTTTGGTATTCTTTTGGTATTACAGTGTTTTGTCAAATTCCTCTGAAACTAAGAGAGAATTTTGACCAATTTTGACAAAATAATTAATTTTGCGCTAAAATGATGTCTCAAAGCGGATGCTTTCATTGAAAACCGGAAATTTCAAACTTGATTTTAAACATTTTTGATATATTCCCAAAAGAAATGACTTGAAATTGTGTAAAATTTTCTATGTCAGGATGGCACATTTTGGTATTATTTTGGTATCAAAGTGTTTTATCAAATTCCTCTGAAACTATGGGAAAATTTTGACCAATTTTGACAAAATAATTAATTTTGCGCTTAAATGATGTCTCAAAGCGAATGCTTTCATTGAAAACCGGAAATTTCAAACTTGATTTTAAACATTTTTGATATACCTCCTAAAGAAATGACTTGAAATTGTGGAAAATTTTCTAAGTCAGGATGGCACATTTTGGTATTATTTTGGTATTAAAGTGTTTTATCAAATTCCTCTGAAACTATGGGAAAATGTTGACCAATTTTGACAAAATAATTAATTTTGCGCTAAAATGATGTCTCAAAGCGAATGCTTCCATTGAAAACCGAAAATTTCAAACTTGATTTTAAACATTTTTGATATACCCCCTAAAGAAATGACTTGAAATTGTGGAAAAAATTTTAAGTCAGGATGCCACATTTTGGTATTTAAAGGTTTCATCAAATTCCTCTGAAACTATGGGAATTTTTTTTATAAATTTTGATGAGATAAATCATTTTGCGCTTAAAGCTGATTTTCAATTTTTTTTATATACCCCCTAAAGAAATGACTTGAAATTGTGGAAAAAATTTTAAGTCAGGATGCCACATTTTGGTATTTAAAGGTTTCATCAAATTCCTCTGAAACTATGGAAATTTTTTTTATAAATTTTGATGAGATAAATAATTTTGCGCTAAAATGACTTGAAATCCATAAATGTTAAAGCTGATTTTAAATTTTTTTATATACCCACTAAGATTAAAAAAAAAAATCTAAGTCAGGATGGCACATTTTGGTATTATTTTGGTATTTAAGTGTTTTATCAAATTTCGCTGAAACTATGGGAAAAATTTGACCAATTTTGACAAAATAATTAATTTTGTATGTATGTATGTATGTATTTGAACCCCCGCCTTGGCAGGACTTGGCCATGACCACAGTATATTTCAACTGAGACGGTTCGGTTAGTAACCACCATATATCTCAAGAACCTTTGAAGCGAATACCTTTCTCTGGCTAAAGATTTCTTCTGAAATTGTACGGACAAGGATCGGTAATGCAGATGACTCGGGCCAGGCAATCCACGACTCCCTCGTCCAGTTCATGAGTATATGAGATGGCCCTGGGCTGTTTTGAGACGGTGTTAGTAGTTATATAATGGATTGATATGTTATACCTTGTGACATTATTTCGCCACTACGGATCAATTCAGTTCTAGAGCATTAACTCCATGATGGCCGACTGGTTAGCGTCCCAGACTATCAATCCAAAGGGTGTGAGTTCGAATCCCACCCACCTAAAGGTTTTTTGTTCATATTTAAAGTTCAATTCCTGATTCAAAATTTCAAGGGAACCGACCGGGATTTGATCCCTGAACCTTCTTCATTCGAGGCAGAAGCCGCAACCATTAAGCCACGGAGCCGGTATGCTGACAAAATAATTAATTTTGCGCTAAAATGATGTCTCAAAGCAAATGCTTTAATTGAAAACCGGAAATTTCAAACTTGATTTTAAACATTTTTGATATACCTCCCAAAGAAATTACTTGAAACTGTGGAAAATTTTCTAAGTCAGGATGCCACACACTAAAAAAATATGAATATTACATTGAACGTAATTATGAATCAAACGTAAAATACAGTCATGTAACCCAAAATCTGATGTAGAATTGGGTCCTAAAATGAAGCTTAGATTGCTGATATTATTGTTTACAGCGATAAAGCTTATTTTTCTGAGTATGATAATGATCCTTTGTACGACCACAAAGAGTTTAAAATGGATTTTTAAATCAATTTTGAAAAATTTACCTCGCGATCCTTCTTGACAGAAAAGCTCCTGCTTGACAGCTCGTGCCAAGGGGACCATAGTTGATCCATCGAAAAAATGTTGTCCTGTCAAAAAAAAAATTTGCATTAAAATGAAAAAAAGTGATCAGAAATGGTTTTCAGTCGTGTTTTTTACCGTTGTACATAAAAATTGACATCGGGCTTTAGTACCCAATTGAGTTTTAAATGACGTACACTGAAAATATGCCACACTTTTTATTCAAGTGCCCAAACACTTGAATGATTGAATAAAGTCACATCGTAGATCTAATTGGTTTGTGTTTCAACATCAATCCAATCCACTATCAAATGCAAGTGTTTGGGCGGTTGACTTTTTGGTATTTTTTAACATGTTATTTTCATTCGGGTGGCTCAAGCTTTTCAATTGTTTTGCTCATGAATTTGTCCCACCTTCTTGAACTATTCAAAGTGATGAGCAAAACACTTGAAAATGATCTTAAGATCTACCCAAAACAGGCACTATTCAAAGTCAACGTGATTATCCAAATGAATTTAATGTATTTCACTGATTGATTTTTGCGCGACTTTCATCGAAGGCTAGAAGCGAGGCAAGAACCAATAGCACAAAAAACACTCCCGTCTTCAACTGACCGGCCGGCGCAGTGGTAGCGTGCACGACTAGCAAGCGAGAACCTGTAAATCGCTTGTACGTACTTTTTTTTTCAACGCCATTTAAAATTCAAGTGTTTGGCTATTGACATTATTTCGTGGCCAATCACCGAAATTTCAAGTGTTTTACGATTGATATTTGAGTGCTCTGTACAGCAGGGCCAGATCATGTGTAGAACACTTCGTTGAGCTGTGTAAGTTTTGCTCAGTGTAGATCATCAAAAATCGTACAGCAATTCCTTATAGTAAGTCTAATTTAAAATTCAATTAAATTTGACTGAAAATTCCGTTTCTTTTGATGCACATACCTAGAGCGTGTTTTATGATGTAATTTTGAGTGTAATCTACACTGAGCAAAACTTGCAAGTTGCACGACAATTTTGCTGCCGCGCAGTTTTGGGCCGAAAAGTCAACGAAAAACAGCGAAAACGGTCCAGATTGACCAGGACTACGGAACAAACCCGGGTAGAGGTAAGTGTGAAAGAATATTTAATTAAAAATCGTCAAAATTGACGGATTTTCTTTCTGTTTGGTTACAGGTCGTTGAAATGCGTTTGCCCCGTCAAAAACGGTTACCGGCTGCAACCTGGATGCTACGTCGGTGCTATCTCCAAGGGGACCGGCAACCACACCTGACCTCCATGGCTCCCGCGTTGAACCCGGAACAACGATCGCAGCATAGAAACCACCCACCTCTTCCGCCGCTGGTGGAGGTCCGACAGCAAGAACAAAACATGAAGAGGGCAAACCCCGGAGACACGAAGCTGGAACCGGATTGTCGGGGCAGGATAACAGCTTCGCGCAGGTTCTAGTGGAGAATACGTTGTGCCATGGCATTACGATCGGAAGAAAAGTGCGCGAAGTAAATTTTAGATTTGTGTGAAATATTCTCGGCAAGTGGACAGTGCTAATTGAGGTTATGTTTTGACCGCGAAAAGTAAATGCGTCGTGATAATCTTGTGAAAAATAATAATTGTAAGCCTGATTGTGATTGTGAATGTTTATGCTAAATAAAGTTGTTTTGTCAACCTTTGTTGTATTTTTAAGAGTTTAAAGAAATATGGAAACCACAAACGTTAGATGAGGTTAAAGGGTTTTTATTTACAATCGTGTAATTTTCATTTGATGTAAAATTCAATGCTAATGGGTACCTCGTTGCCGTCGTGTAATTTTCAAATGTGATGAAATTCTACGTCTTATTTGACGCTCCAGTTATGTGCATTGAATCGACAGAAAATTACACGATTTTTTCGAAGTGTGCACATTTTGGTATTATTTTGATATTGAAAGATTTCATCAATTTTCTCTGAAACTATGGAATTTTTTTAAAAAATTTGACGAGATAATAAATTTTGCGCTAAAATGACTTGAAACCCAAAAATGTTAAAGCTGATTTAGGATCATTTACGTTTTTTCACTAACTGCAACTGCTGCACTAAAAATGGTATGAAAATACCAAATTTTGGTATTACTTGTGCAAATACCAGCGACCAAAATGTGCTCTTGGTTGCCCAGTAATAGATGGTAAAATACCATGTTTGTGGAAGACCACAGGAATACCAAAATATGATTTTCCAAGGGCTCGGGAATACCTAAAATTAAAACCATGGCAATACCAAGTTTTGGTATTCAAGCAATGTTAAAAAATCCAGAAGACCTCAACTTGATATTGAAATGATTTTATTTTGTGGTATTATTTTACCTTTGTAATAACATGGTCTGGTATTGTTGTGCCCTTCCACATACAAGATTTTGGTATGATTTCATGGTATTTTACCATCTGTTACTGGGCAACCAAGGGCACATTTTGGTCGCTGTTAGTTGCCCAAGTAATACCAAAATTCGGTATTCCCGTGTTATTTACCCTCGGGATTTGGCATGAAAATACAACAACACATTGCCCGGATACGAATTTGAGCATCAAACAATGCAAAACATAGATTATTTAATAAATAAGCTGTTTATTACCAATAGGTTCTGAAAATTATTTTTCCAATCCTCTGCCACATCACACTATTGCATTTTAAAACATTTTAGAATCAATCATATTGTAGAAAACAGTTTTCTGAGCAAGTTCTATAAAAAAATATCAGTTTTGGTTCAATATAACGTTGCTTGTGTGCTATCTTGTGACACGTCCTATCTTTGTACAGCAGACGTGTCACAAGATAGCACACAAGCGACGATAAGATATTTTAAGTGAGGTTTATCGGGGTTCTGGGGAAGCTGTTACGACTTAGTGGTTTAATGTTGGTTTTGGCTGATAGGTCCCACTACTCATCTGTTGGTTCATTGTGTAACTTCAGCTGATCCGTCAATAACGGAGTAGCAGCTCATTGGCAGTCAACCATGCTCATGCTCATGCTCATGCTCATGCTCAATGTTGGTTTTGGCTGATAGGTTTTTTATAGCGGTTGTGACAGCTTTGATAAAGCCTAAAATGTTATTTAGGATATAAGCATAAGCATAGGTGCCCACCCGCAGTTGCTACTCCGTTATTGACCAGGACCTCCAGAAGTTACATCCACGAGCCGTGGAAGATGAGTGGTCTAGGAATCTAACCCCGGTCAACACTGGCTGACGGATCAACTATGGTTGACGTCGACAGATGAGTGGTGAGGTGGTTGGATTCTATTCTAGGCCAGAGTGTAACGCGGTCGGGCACGCGAGTGGTGGCGGCAATAAATAATGTTTATTAGCCGCCAGTGATTTGTTTCATTTACATCCGGTGTATTTCCTTGGCTCGGTGTCTACATTGGCGACGAGGAGAAAACATATTCTGGTATGTAAACGCAAACGCAAAAAGCAGGAAACATTTTTTTTAATTGAGCAGGAGGAGGAGAAGATAAGGGGAGCAGGGCCGAGCGTGTGTGTGTTTGTTGTTTGATTGTGAAATGTCTTGTTTTCCACGGAGTGAACGTGTTTGTATGTGTGCTGCACGAGCGCACACCCAAGAAAGTTTGTTAACATGATGCACGATTAAGGTGTAACGGGCCATCATCAAATATGGCGATTAATTATGGCGAAAAAACATCCCGTTCCACGTTAACGATGATACTTTCCCGTTCTACCTTATCCGGTGACAATTTTAAACTTTTCCGAAAATTGACGATTATTTGCATTTCTACTACGGAATAAAATATAAAAAAATAATCACTGTGTACAAAACTTTCACGAGAATACAGGGAAACTCGCAGTAGGCTCGAAAAAGCTTAATTTTCTTCAAATTTAGCCTATTTTTGAAAGGTATATTTTTCCATACAAAAACAAGCGCACTACCGTTTTAATTACCTTACCTCAATAAATTGCTAATCCCTCGACGTGCTGCAGGCAGGAGAACCAGCTGACAACAACCAAACACAGCAAAACTCGCGATTTTCGCGAAAAGTAGCTTCGAAATACGCGAAGTGAAAATATTCCGCGAGTTTTTTTTGTTTTCAAACACTCTTCAACACAACCATTCGTTACACAAGTATTGGTAGTCATCACGAAAGTGGTTGCCAGAAATTTCAGTCAAGCACTTTATATGAAATTCACAAATAACATTTTCTTATTTGATAATTTGCCACGTACTGATGTAAAATATTGAAACAATTAACTAATATATCTTTTTAATGATAAATTATAATTAACAATGGCATAAAAGCTTAAAAATAACGACATCAAATTCTGGCAATAAACAACAAATTATTAAACTTTGCCCTGTTTGGCCACACTTTTCGCTGACGCTCAATGTTGTGACAGTTGAGATTTTCACTGTCGATCTGTCAGTTTCCTTCGCCGTTCGGAGAAAACAAAATCCTCCGAGCCAAGATTTGCAATCTTGCCGGATAAATGTCGGTTCAGAACGTTCCGGATTTGACCGACGAAGAGGACAAGCAGCCCCGACAGCCGACAAGTGGACGAGTCTTCAACTCACGGCAAGTGAAAAGGTTTCGCTGGGTAGCAGTCAGATCAAGCCTTTCTGGATGCGGCCATAAAGTTAGGGACGTCCGCCAACCAGCAGCAGAAGATCTACGGTTTGCTGCCCTCAACTCACGGCAAATGAAAAGCTTATGCCGGGTGCCAGCCAGAACAGAACGGATGTAGCCAATGAGGAATACAACACGTCGAGCACCATTCCGTAGATCTTGAGCTTCTCGGTGGATCGTTCTCCTTGCTGGCCACATCGGTTTGATCTAGCTGCCATCCGACGCTCGGTTGTCTTGAGTTGATGAGGGAGAGGGGGGATGTTCAACCCGTGGATTTTGAGCTGCTGCTCGGCGAATTGCCCTCCTTGCTGGCCACATCTGGGACGGCCTGATCTCACTAGTCGTGGTTGAGTGGGGTGCTAACTGGCTGCTGTCTGGCGCAAGCTTCTCATTTGCCGTGAGTTGAGGGCCGTAGATTGTCAGTTCTTGATGGCCGCATCCGAGAAAGGCTTGATGCGGCTGCCACCCGGTGGAAGCTTTTCACTTCCCGTGCCAAGATCGCAATTTGGCCGGATGAATGCCAGTTCACACCGTCCCCGACGAAGAGGAGAGGAAGCACCGACAGCCGACAAGAGGACGAGCCTTCAACTCAAGGCAACTGAAAAACTTCCGCTGGGTGGCAGCCACATCAAGCCTTTCTCGGATGCGGCCATCAAGGATTGACAATCTACGGTCTGGTCCCCTCAACTCACGGCAAATGAGAAGCTTGCGCCAGATGGCAGCAAGATAGCACCGAGCCGAGCAGCAACTCTAAATCCACGGCTTGAACATCCTCCCTCTCCCTCATAAACTCACGACAACCGGAAAGCTTGCGTCGCAGCCAGATCAGGCCGACCCGGATGTGGCCAGCAAGGAGAACGATCCATCGAGAAGCAGCTCAAGATCTACGGACTGGCCCTCTCAAAATATGAAAAGGGAAAAATTTGCGCCGGATAGCGAGGAGTCGAAAATTTGTAAAGCGAGGAGTCTGAAATTTCTAAAATAATATCGAACAATGTGAAGTTGTTCATTTAACGATGCATCGCTGCGACATTAATGGGAAGATTACTAGAAATTTATTAGTTCTAACTTTTTTTCCAAAATTGTTACTGTTTACTATGCTAAATAAACAGAACATAACATCACTACTACATTTATACTAGATTGACGTGATGACTAATACATGTATATTTCAATGATCATCATCGTAACCAATACATTTACACCACACTAACACAAACGCCTCACGATGATGAGGCGTTTCACCTTAAGGGGTTCAGATTCAAGTTGTCAATAATAAGATTACCCAAAATTGGGTTAACGGAAGTGTGTTGTTTACCTGATACACGATGCTGAGTTTTAATATAAGTTTTAGTTAATGTTTAGTTACGGTAATAGGGTCCTAAAGCCCTATGCAATTTTTTATGTACAACGATTAAAAACACGCTTAAAAACCATTTGTGATCACTATTTTTTTATTTTAATGCAAAAAAAAGTTGACGGGACAACATTTTTTTCGATGGATCAACTATGGTCCCCTTGGAAAGAGCTGTCAAGTTGGAGCTTTTCTGTCAAGAAGGACCGCGAGGTTAATTTTTCAAAATTGATTTAAAAATCCATTTTAAACTCTTTGTGGTCGTACAAAGAGTCATTGTACGTAGAAAAATAAGCTTTTTCGCTGGAAACAATAATATCAGCAATCTAAGCTTCATTTTAGGACCCAATTAACAGTTAAAAATGTGGAAGTCAATAGAGTAGTCTAATTACGCAGGTATTGTGTGTAATTGTTATTGCAATTGATTGTTTATTTGCGACGAGATCCTGTTAGTTTATAACTTTTATCAGGTTAAGGAGTGTGTATGTACATGAAAGGAAAGTGAGGTTAAATCTAGTCCGGCCAGCACAATTAAAGCGGTATACGCACTTCGGAAGGAACCGGTCAAGAAAAAAAATCAAATGGGCAGCAGCGGCAGCTAAAGCAAGCCAGAGAGGGTGAAGAAAAGCCCCAAGAAATCGTTCCCTCTCCTTTGTTCTGCTGTTCGTAAAGCCATTTCTTGACCCCTTTCCTTCCGATTAGCGTACTAGCCTTAAATGTGCGATCGCGAAACGTCATAAAGCTCTATTGACGTTTAGCAGTTAATTTCTATTAAATATTCGTTAAAAGGAAAAGTTTGTGGATCTTAACTGTATGACTTGCGTGTGTTAGTATTTTGCCGTTGAGGTTATGTGCCGGGGGATGGCTTAGTGCCGGATATTGGCTTAGTGCCGGGGGATGGCTTAGTGCCGGATATTGGCTTAGTGCCGGGGGATGGCTTAGTGCCGAGAGTTGACCTAGTGACTGGGATTGTGGAGATGTCGGTGGACATATTTATATGTTGGTTAAAATGTATGTTACCTTATCAAGTCTATGTGCCTTGGGAGAGAGGAATAAGTGACAGATGAGGACGGACGACAGACGCAGTTCGAGTACGCGGACAGAACGAGAACGCTGGACAACATCCGAAGGGACCAGGAATCGGCGTTACCGGAAAGGAGGTCAGCGGGCGGTCGGGAGGATGGCTATCGCAGCAACCCTGCTGCGTCCGGTACGTCGAGGACTCTACATCTGGCGACGAGGAGTAAGTGGTAAGCAGAGTGGAAGGTGTTTTTTTCTGCTGCGCGGGGCGTAGCGCTGAGCCACACTGAGCTCTGGCGGAGGATTGTAATTCGGCAGGTTGGAGAGATTTTCGGTTTTTAATGCTGGAGTACAGACATTGTCGGCCCTTTCAGGATTTCCAAGTCTAGAGAGTTATCTAAGCCCGCTCTCACGCACACTAGCACACCATTTGCTTTGCTGGCCGGTACAAAATTTAACCTCAATCTTTTTCGTGTACGTACACGCAATACATACGCACATAGAATGCTCTAGTGAGATTGGTTTGTTTTTTTTTTTCGGAAGAAGTGGCCGAAAGTTTAGAGGTTTTATAGAGTGTTGCTCAAGTTTGCTTAACCTCATATATTTGTCTGCACTGGATGGTTACAGATTTTTGCCGATACTACTCAATTTTGGGTAGAGTAGTTTTAGCGTTGTTAGAGATGTGTTCGTGGATTAATGAATCAAAATAATTTGAAGTCCGGAAAAGTCTCATATATTTGGCAGGTTAAGGATGCGGTGGCGGTCCCAATTCCATTCAATTCACCTATTGCGACTGTTAAAACAACTTATTTTGCCGCATTTTGACTTCCCATTATTTATTACCTGATTTCAGATTTTCAGAAGCAGAAATTCTAGGTCAATGTGCCGTTATGCCAACATTAGGTGCCCGATGGTATTACATGCTGTTCCCCCAGCGGACAACGAAGCAACTTTGAGGAGTTGATGCGTTTTCTAATGATTTCTTTTATGTTCATGACTTTGAGGAGTTATTGCATTTTCTGAGGAATTTGCCAAGTTCAAGACTCTGAGGAGTTAATGCGTTTTCTGAGGAATTTGCCAAGTTCAAGACTCTGAGGAGTTAATGCATTTTCTGAGGAATTTGGCAAATACAATATTCTGAGGAGTTGATGCATTTTCTGAGGAAATTTCAAGTTCGAGAATCTGAGTAGTTAATCGTTTCTGAGGAATATGGCAAGGACGAGACTCTGAGGAGTTGATGTATTTTCTGAGTAATGTCCAAGTTTAAGACTCCGAGGAGTTAATGCATTTTCTGAGGAAGTTGGCAAATACAAGACTCTGAGGAGTTGATGCATTTTCTGAGTAATTTCCAAGTTTAAGACTCTGAGGAGTTCATGAATTTTCTGAGTAATTTTTCAAGTTTAGGACTCTGAGGAGTTGATACATCTTCTGAGTAGTCGTAATGATGAACTTTGATGAGTTGTACTGAGGTACTCTAAGGATTTTTGGCGAAGAACTCTGAGGAGTTGTATTGATAATTCTGATGACCTGTACTAAGAAAAATGTGAGGAGTTGTGCTGAAGAAAACTGAGGTGTTTTGCGGAGGAATCCTGCTCAAAAGGAATTTAACTTGATTATATAACAGACACACGTTGCTGCCTAAATCTGAAGAGGTTGTTAGAAATTATAGCTCTGAAGACTTTACTACTTTAAAGCCTATATATATTCTGTTGATGAAGAAGTTTTTGATTTGGAATTATTAGAGAAAAGTAAATCCCGAAAAATTCATTTACTACATTCTGAGGAGTCTAGGGGATTTTAATTCCGAGGATTTTCATTTACTGTTTTAACTTCATTACACTTAGAAGCTTTTAAAAGCTGATTAAGATTTAATTCTGAGGGGTCGGTGAATGAAATTCTGAGGAAAGCATACAAGCAAACTCTGAGGAGTTGCAGTTATTTGAATGGCAAAAAAAAAAAGAAAAAAGAAAAATAATAACACTGTAAACATAGTAAAACACTGTGAAACATACGTAAAACATAAATTGTTTGCTCTACAGCATGGTATTGGCATTCTCTATTGTTATATTATGTGAGATAACTATAAAGGAGGAGTAAATTGAGATGAAACTTTGAGGAGTTGATTCAGTACAAGTAATTCTGAGGAATTGATTTCAAACAAATTCTGAGGAGTTGATTCAGTACAAGCGATTCTGAGGAATTGATTCCATACAAAGTTAAAGGAACTGATTCAGTAGAGCTCTGAGGAGAGGTGGCACCTATGCTTATGCTTATGCTTATAGTAAAACTCATTTTCGACCAAAATGGTCGTTGTCACAAGATAGCACACAACAGACGATTTGCCTTCGCTTCTCGCTCGGTTTTCTTCAGCCTTCGATTGGAATGGGTCGTCAAAATGGAAACGTCAAAAGACTTAGCGCCTTTGTTTTTTTTTAATGACGCTTGCTAATTATTTACATGTTTCGGGATTATTTTTCAAGTGAGTGACTAACTAATGTGCAAAAGAACATGTTGCCGGTAGTTGGAAGCAATTTAATATCTTAAGCGCTTTGAAATTGTTAGCGCAAGTGAAAAGATATTGATGGCGACTTTCGTTGGGCAGGGAACCTCTCATCTTGCGTGTGGATGTGTGTGCCACCAAAATGATGAGAAATGGTCTCGCAAAATAGAAATTATGATCAAAAGTGCATTAAATTTGATCTTTTTGGCCAGTAAATGGCATAAATTTGCGTGCTTACTTGAGGCGGTGCTGTTGCTGGTAAGTTTATAGCCTAAATAGTATTTTTGGAGCTTTGATCGAGCATCAAACTCTTCATATGACGAAGATAGGTGTTTGATTAGAAAGGTTATATTTCCCCTAAAAGGTTCCAAAAAACAGGACGCAGAGTAACCACGAGGTCTCGCTACTCACAATCGAATCTTAACAGCATACAGTCATCCCACATATTCGGAACACCCACAAATTCGGAACACTTTTGTGATAATTTGTCAATAGCATACCAAATGCAGCTTTTCTGTTGATACTACTATTTTTAGCACCTTCATTTAAACATTCTCTTGCTATTTCACTTCACTATTTCAAAAAACCTCATTTCAAAACTATTTTATCCAGTGCAGCAAAACACTGCCTCCAAATTGCTAGTTCCATAATTGTGGAATGTTATTGTGCCTCCCACAATTGTGGAACACATGAATTTAACTGATATTTTCACAAAAAAAGTTATCAGACCATGTATAAAACATCACTAAGCTTGAGTTTAATTGGTTTCAATGTGACAGTGTGTCATGTGAAGTCATTATTTTGAGGAAAATATGTACTCCTGGAGAGAATCAAAGTTTGTTTACATCCGTAAGAAAAAACTGTTCCGAATTTGTGGATATCAAGAGTTAATGTTTTTCTTTTAAAATAAATGATACAAGACGTAGACAATCGGTAATTTTCTATCCTAAATGTCAGCGTGTATTTCGATAAACGATTCTATAGAAATGACTTTTTCACCGTGAAAATTTAACACATTTTTTAAGTGCGCAGTTTACCCGATGCCGTGCCTTCTGATCAACGATGATATCGGAAGGGCTTTTAAAATCACAAAACAATTAATGTGATCTTAATTAAAGCACACCAGAAAAACACCAGTCACTGAAAAAAATTACGCTCGAAACCTCGCCATTATTATTAACTAAAAATAGACGTTTAGCTCAAAAGACGTTTGCATATGTGTGCTTTTATATGCCAAAATTTTATGTGAAAGCAGCACAAAACTTAAGAGATAAACTAAGAGTATAAAAAACAAACAACTGAGCAATTCTCTACGAAATCGATTCTTTTTTATTTTAATTTTTTTGTGTTTCAATCCGGCTGAAACTTTTTTGGTACCTTCGATATGCCCGATGAAGCCATTTTGCATCATTGGTTTGTCCATAGAATTTTCCATACAAATTTGGCAGCTGCCTATACAAAAATGATATATGAAAATTTAAAAAATCTGTATCTTTTGAAGGAATTTTTTGATCGATTTGGTGTCTTCGGCAATGTTGCAGGTATGGATAAGGACTACACTGAGTTCAATATTATGCCCTTTTGACATGCTAGTCTTGGTTTAAATATTTGAAAATATTGTTTTCAAAAAGGTCGAAAAATTTCACGAATGTTTTTCATATATTAACATTGAAAATCGGACCATAAGTTGCTGAGATATCGACACTAGAAAATGATGGGTTGGTTGGGAAAAAGAAAACATCAAATTTCCTATTTTTAAAGTTTTGCATGTGAATATCTCAGCAAATAAGGGTCGTATCAAAAAAGTTCATAAAAGCAAAATATAAAGTATTTTTTCAGCTTTTCAAAAATATTTTTTTCAAAGGTGAGCATACATGGGCAATAATTGAAAAAAAAATGAATAACTGCGACTATTTAAAAAAAATGGCTTTAACTTGAAAACGGTGCGCTTTATCAAAATTTCACTAAAGTACTTTTTGATTGCAAATTCAATTTTACATCGAAAAATTAAGTTGAAAAATGTTTACGACTGGTATCTCGATTTTTTTTAAATTAGTATTGATTCAAAACATATCAGAAAATGAAAAAAATAAAAATAGTGTTTTCTTGCAAAATAAGATTAAGTGATAAAAAGTGAAATTCAAAATCACTAAACAAAAATTTTACTGTGTATCATTGTTTTCATTCTACAACTTTGCCGAAGACACCAAATCGATCAAAAAATTCCATCAAAAGATACAGATTTTAGAATTTTCATATATCATTTGTGTATGGGCAGCTGCCAAATTTGTATGCTTCATTGTATTTGAACGTAATTTTTTAAAAGTATTTTTTATGTTTTAAATTTATTATTGTTAAAAATCTTATTATTGCAATCTAATTTTTAATCATTATCTTTTGTATTTTTCATTGCAGATTATTCTTTAACGTGTGGTAAGATATGGAGGTCTTTCATATCTAGTAAAATACTCACACATTAAGGCTTAAACCAACTATAAATATGTCCAACAAAGGCAGTATGTTGGATAACAACAAAGGGTACATCTTCAATGAGCAGTCACGTCCGATTTTCGAAGAATGGCGACAAGACGGTCGCATGTACAACAACAGCAGCAGCGAGGAAGATGATTTAGTCGATGAAAACTTAGCCCAGTTGATAGCTCAAAACCAAAAAGTTGCTTCTAGTAAGTTTAAGGTTGAAGTTGTTCTGTTTTGTATATAGATGTTTTTTGCATTATAGCTGCAAGAGCACGCCATTCCGCTGACCACGGCGGCATGCTAAATTTTGATAGAGCCCCGCAGTCCTCGCAACCAACAGATCAAGATTTAAAACCTACAGCTTCATTTTCTATCGACACCACAAATTTCAAAATTAATGGTAAAATGTTTTTTGTTGGTTTTGCTAAATAAATTAATGAAAACTAATTTCATAGGCGAGACAAACACAGTTGGAAGAAATATGCTTCCATCAGGTGGAACCCTTGGCAGAGGGGCTCGACACCATAGAAGTGGAAACAACACCTTGAACCGACGACTAATGCCGACTGGTCAATCCATGTTAACGTCATCTAGTAGTACCATTTCTTCCGTCAGCAATAATATCGAACGAGATAGGGAAGCAAGAGATACAATGTCTAGTCGTAAAATGGTAGATGAACCACGGTACTATGTGATGGAACCCGGTATGGTCATACTCAATATCATATAACTACTTCATATTGTTTGGATTGCGCCAAATAATTGTGCAGCTTGAATGTTACAACTTAATGTTTTTTGGTTTCATTTGACAGACAACTACTCATTTTCTTTGTTTTAGCTTCTTTTTTTCTATTATTTATGGCTAGTGTCTGGAACCAACTATCATCGTCAGCAAACAATCAAACTTAAAGTCTATTTTATCTGTTAAATATATTTTGAAATATGTTCGTCACAGATATACCGGACATCCCTCCTCCCGATCCTGCCCCTCCAGAAGTACCCCCGCGAGCACATTCACTCTACAGTGCTTCCAGCAAAACTAGCACGTCAATTAGAAAAAAGTCAGACTATGTGTTGAAAATTGACAAGAACGGAGATCAAACACACGAAGAATACATTCCTCGGGGACACCAAGGTAAAACGTCTAATCAAAATCTAAAATGACTTTTAAATATATGAAAATCATTCATCTACAGAATATTTACGCTCCAGCAGTCCAAAAGATGGTGGGCATCCTTCAGGATCACCTACCTACAATGGATCCCAGCAAAGCAACAGGTAAGTGGTCATTTCAAGATTAAGTATCTAAAACAATGAAAATGGGCCAATGTGAATGTGTAAACAAGCAGGACATCCTGCTCATATTAAATGTAAACATTCACTGACGTGTGTTTTGCTTGATTTTGAGTTTGCCCAATTTATACATTTTCATTCATTTTATTTTTTATTAGTTGAATAATTCAGTATACAATATAGTTAACAACGTGTTCGCACGAGAGCAAGCATCAGTGAAGTGCTCAGTGCTCTATCGTTTTTTTGCAATTCCGTCGTGAAACTACTTACTTTTCCTGTCATTCTTGAACGACGAAATAGCCTACTTTTCTGTACCAAAAATAACGGAATCGAATAGCAACACTTTTCAAAATAAATACTGAAAAGTTCTACTTTTCAGCACTGAAATGGGTGCTGAAATGTTGAACTTTTCAGCACTTGTTTTGAAAAGTAACACTTTTCAACATTTTTTTGATTTAAATGATTTATTGACAATATACATGAAAATTTGACTTAAAATTTCACTCAATAGGTGTTTTTTTCGGAATTGCAAAAAATGTTGTATGGAACTCGTTGCAAAACTTGGTTTTTTCAGCACTCTTCGTATTTATCCAACTCGGTGAACCTCGTTGGATAAATGTACGACTCGTGCTGAAAAAATCCTCTTTTTGCAACTTGTTGCATAAACTACTATTTCAGAATTTTCCGCCGTAATTGATTGTGATTAACCGCGAGTTTGCTTCTCCAGCATGTCGAAGGCCGGCCGTGGCCGAGGCAGTTCGAGTGCGGCCTCAAAAAAAAAGTGTCGACGTCAAAAAAGAACAATTCTCCAACGGAACGAAGGCCCAATTTTGGTGTTGGACACGTTGGCGGCAGAGACGCATCGAGCTCTACAGGCTCAATAAAAACTCCTTACCTGCTCTGTATGGTAGAACAGAGCTAAGCTCTGTATGCAGCGAACAGAGCCAGCTCTGTATGGGGAAAAATAATATTGATTTGCATATATCTCAAAAACGATAAGTTTTAGAAAGTTGACATGTTCTAGAAAGTTGCTGGTACCAAAAGGTTCTATATTATTGTCTCAGACGTCATTACAATTTGATTGATTTTAGTTGTGCTAAACAAGAAAAAACTATTTATTTTCTAAGATACAAGGTATAGAATATTTTTGTTTTCGACAAAGTTGCTCAACTACCAAAAATGAACAACTCTCTCGAAGACACCAAAGCTCTATCTTCAATAGATACCGAAATAAAAAATAAAAACTATTTGTATAATAAATACTGCTTGCGACAAACACAAAGCGACCGCGTCGTAGGCACAGGTAATATGAGGCATGTTTGGTAGAGATCGTCTGAAGTGAAAACTAGTATAGCAGAGTGTTCATAGAGAGTTTTTATGTTAAATGCTCTCGTCTGGATGGTTGAAAGAAATTTCAGATAAAATTATACATTTTTTTTTTAAATTATATTCTTTTTATTGTACTGGTAAGTAATTAAGATTAGAAACAACAAAATTATTGCACAGCTATTTTTATGTTTAACAAAATTACAAGTTTTTTACAAAAAATTAAGATAAAAAACAATTTCAAATACGCAAGTTAAAAAAATAAAAACTAAATCTTCTAACAAATATTTTAATTTTATAAAAAGAAAATCAGTTAACATATGTTTCATTTCAGGAAACTTTGTCATTTTATTAAATTCAACAGAAAAAAAACTATATTTTTCAAGCAAGATAACCATTGGAAAGTTTTAAACTCTAAATAATCTCTATGATATTTTTTTACATTTTGTCACCTTTTTTAAATGAAATAAGAAACTAAAATTAAATAGCAAAAACCATTTTTTCTTTATTTCTCAAGCAAGGAATGAAGAGTTTCAAGCTCTAAATGCTCTCTATGGAAATTTGTCATTTTATTACCTGTGTTCTAAATATTTTTTATTTTTCAAACAAAGGAAAGCAGTGAAGAGTTTTTAGCTCTAAATGCTCTCTATGGAAATTTGCCATTTTATTACCTGTATTCTAAATATTTTTTTATTTTTCAAATAAAGGAAAGCAGTAAAGAGTTTTTAGCTCTAAATGCTCTCTATGGAAATTTGTCATTTTATTACCTGTATTCTAATTTTTTTTTTCAAACATAGGAAAGCTGTGAAGAGTTTTTAGCTCTAAATGCTCTCTATGGAAATTTGCCATTTTATTACCTGTATTCTAAATATTTTTTATTTTTCAAATAAAGGAAAGCAGTAAAGAGTTTTTAGCTCTTAATGCTCTCTAGGGAAATTTGCCATTTTATTACCTGTATTCTAAATATTTTTTTATTTTTCAAATAAAGGAAAGCAGTGAAGAGTTTTTGGCTCTAAATGCTCTCTATGGAAATTTAGCAAAAACATAATCGACAATAAAATATATTATCGATTTATTTTGTCCAACTTAAATTTAATTACATTATTCAACTCAATTGATGTTCAAATCATGTAGTGAGAAAAAAAATAGCAAAATTTCCATAAGGAGCATTTGGAACAAAAAACTCTTCACTGATTTCCTGAAAAAAATAGAATACAGGTAATAAAATGGCAAATTTCCAAAGAGAGCATTTAGAGCTAAAAACTCTTCACTGCTTTCCTTCGTTTGAAAAATAAAAAAATATTTAGAATACAGGTAATAAAATGGCAAATTTCCATAGAGAGCATTTAGAGCTAAAAACTCTTCACTGCTTTCCTTCGTTTGAAAAATAAAAAAATATTTAGAATACAGGTAATAAAATGGCAAATTTCCATAGAGAGCATTTAGAGCTAAAAACTCTTCACTGCTTTCCTTCGTTTGAAAAATAAAAAAATATTTAGAATACAGGTAATAAAATGGCAAATTTCCATAGAGAGCATTTAGAGCTAAAAACTCTTCACAGCTTTCCTATGTTTGAAAAAATATTTAGAATACAGGTAATAAAATGGCAAATTTCCATAGAGAGCATTTAGAGCTACAACTCTTCACAGCTTTCCTATGTTTGAAAAAAAATTAGAATACAGGTAATAAAATGACAAATTTCCATAGAGAGCATTTAGAGCTAAAAACTCTTTACTGCTTTCCTTAATTTGAAAAATAAAAAAATTATTTAGAATACAGGTAATAAAATGGCAAATTTCCATAGAGAGCATTTAGAGCTAAAAACTCTTCACTGCTTTCCTTTGTTTGAAAAATAAAAAAATATTTAGAATACAGGTAATAAAATGACAAATTTCCATAGAGAGCATTTAGAGCTTGAAACTCTTCATTCCTTGCTTGAGAAATAAAGAAAAAATGGTTTTTGCTATTTAATTTTAGTTTCTTATTTCATTTAAAAAAGGTGACAAAATGTAAAAAAATATCATAGAGATTATTTAGAGTTTAAAACTTTCCAATGGTTATCTTGCTTGAAAAATATAGTTTTTTTTTCTGTTGAATTTAATAAAATGACAAAGTTTCCTGAAATGAAACATATGTTAACTGATTTTCTTTTTATAAAATTAAAATATTTGTTAGAAGATTTAGTTTTTATTTTTTTAACTTGCGTATTTGAAATTGTTTTTTATCTTAATTTTTTGTACAAAACTTGTAATTTTGTTAAACATAAAAATAGCTGTGCAATAATTTTGTTGTTTCTAATCTTAATTACTTACCAGTACAAAAAGAATATAATTAAAAAAAAAATGTATAATTTTATCTGAAATTTCTTTCAACCATCCAGACGAGAGCATTTAACATAAAAACTCTCTATGAACACTCTGCTATACTAGTTTTCACTTCAGACGATCTCTACCAAACATGCCTCATATTACCTGTGCCTACGACGCGGTCGCTTTGTGTTTGTCGCAAGCAGTATTTATTATACAAATAGTTTTTATTTTTTATTTCGGTATCTATTGAAGATAGAGCTTTGGTGTCTTCGAGAGAGTTGTTCATTTTTGGTAGTTGAGCAACTTTGTCGAAAACAAAAATATTCTATACCTTGTATCTTAGAAAATAAATAGTTTTTTCTTGTTTAGCACAACTAAAATCAATCAAATTGTAATGACGTCTGAGACAATAATATAGAACCTTTTGGTACCAGCAACTTTCTAGAACATGTCAACTTTCTAAAACTTATCGTTTTTGAGATATATGCAAATCAATATTATTTTTCCCCATACAGAGCTGGCTCTGTTCGCTGCATACAGAGCTTAGCTCTGTTCTACCATACAGAGCAGGTAAGGAGTTTTTATTGAGCCTGTAGAGCTCGATGCGTCTCTGGTTGGCGGACGATGTTGACGAGTTGCTGGAAGGCCTCGGATAATATCTGAAAATCGGTAAGTCGACGGTGCAAGTGATCACAATAACCAAAAAGAATTTCGACCTGGTGCTTGAAGAATTGAAGCGTAGCAACTTCAACTTCTACACATTCAACCCCGAGAAGCCCCCTGTTAAGGTGGTCCTGCAGGGTTACCAAGACCGTCCGGTCACCGACCTGAAGGGTCACCTTTCGGACGCCGGAATAAAACCGCGGGAGATAAAAGTGCTTTGCGCAAGACAACGGTAACAGGTAGGGGAGAGTGGGGAGACTTGATCCCCGGGGAGACTTGATCCCAAGCCTGTATCTCGTCAGCATGTGGGTAAAACAATTAGCTTTGTTCTAGAAAGTTGTGCGAAATTGACTAAAACTCATTGTAGAAAACAAAGAAAAAAATTAAAAAATGTTTAGATTGAGTTACACACATTTTTCGAAGAAGTGCTGCAAAAAACTTCCAAGAGATCTTTTTTCTTTGTTTTGATAAGTATAGAAAACACTCAAAAAATATTCAAAAAAATATTTTTTATACGTAAATTGTTTAAAAAACATATCAACTCCAAAACCCTTACGCATTTGACGATAAATTGATCGTCATACTATTTTTACAATCAATTGTTTAAAAAAGTCGAAGTAGTTATGTCACAGACATAACCGGAATGGCGTAGACTTACGTAAAATTTAGATATGTGGACATGTGGGTTTTCCATATATTAATTTGAAAAATTAGCTATATATACATTCGAACGGCAAAGAGAGGAAAGAAAGAGACGAAGGAATTTTAGCGAGCCGAATGGGGGGAGGGGGAGAGGGGGCATAGGGGTTGGGGGCGAGAGCAGCCTCAGAAAGCTGTGCAATCCGTCGCCCCCGAAGACCAAAATTTGTTCCTGAAATTTAAATTCAAATTAGTTCGCTACCTCGTCCCGGGTGGGACGAGGGCAACTCTTTCAACACTAGAATTTGATGAGACGTAAATCTTTCAGAAGCGCTCGCCGCGAATGCGACGAGCTAGTTGGATGTCCTGATTGTTTCACAACCAAGGCTTGACCCACGAGAGGCTTTTCGGCGGAAGGCAGCAGGCGCGCGCCTCATCTTGTTGATGCCCGTCCCGGGTGGGACGAGGGATGGGGATTGAAGCACCTCCGAACCACAGCATCCACGAAAGATCCTAACGGTCCGGCCATCGAGAGGCAACTGGCTGACGGTGACGACGAGAAGGCGATGCGCACTTCTTTTCCAGTTCTGGTCCCTCTCTCCTGCTGCTGCTGCTCTGGTCTCTCTCCTGCTGCTCTGGGCTGAGCTTTCCTGCTGCTCTGGTCTCTCTCCTGCTGCTGCTGCTCTGGGCTGAGCTTTCCTGCTGCTGCCGGTCCGACGTCTGAGACGTGAATGATGGAATGGGCTCTGGCGCGCGTTCTTATGTATGATTTCGGCCCGCTACTTCCCCTCCTTTTTCGCGACCGACACTCGGTCGCGTTGCTCGGATGATTTTCCCCTCAAAATAGGTACTTGACATTCCCGTCCGTGAGTGGGAAGCGCTCATTTTGCTTGCAAAATCTCTGCATTTTGAAAACATTTTAAAACATTCAATTGTTTCAATAGTTAAACTATTTTGCCAACAATGAAAGTTTTATAGCAAATTGCTGAATAATTTTCGAATCGAATGGCACATAAATCGTGTCGATTCGATTAGAGGGAAGGAAGATATAAGCGTTTGACGGATGACGCAGTAATCCAGGGCCTTCGGCCCGGGTTTTTTGGAATGACACCCCAGTACCTTCGACAAAGACGTAAGTCTACGTCAAAAATGCGTTTAGGGAGACTTGATCCCTGCATATTTACATTCACTGGAATCAGCCTTAAGATTAAATAATTGGGCTGGGTTTTCGTACATAGTTTCCTTTAGTATAGTTGTTCATAACTTACTGCAGTTTGAACCATTTTTCAAAAGTTTTGTAAACAAAAATTACCAGCTTTTGTAAACATGCTCAATTTTGGTCTAAAAAAGAAAATTTTAAGTTTTTAAATATTTTTCATGCTAAACTTGTTATATTTTGAACACAAACGTACAGGTTGAATGTGAAATTGCTGTAACTTATAGAAAATTAAAAGTTTGGATGATTAAGAAACATTTTGCTTAAGATTTCTTCAAAATGTTGAAAGGGGGATCAAATTACCCCTAACATTTTGAAAATGCCGGTTTAAAATATTTTTTTAAAACGCTTGGCATGATTTGAAGAGTTTATCTGATGAAATACCCTTATCAGCCAAACATAGTTGAATGTTCAAGCTTTCAATTCATGCAAAAAGATCATAGTTTTGTGAGAAATTGACAGAGTTATGTGCGATACAAAAAAGGGGATCAAGTCTCCCCACTCTCCCCTACACACTAGGATGTAACAAAAATGACAGCAAAATCAAATGGCGTCTACGGCGTCGCAAGGCGCGACGCATATCTTTTTGCCTTAAAGGTTGTATCAGACACCTTAGTGATGGTACATTTGACGTAAACATAAAATTTGAACACATTAAATCTATTTTTTACAAGAATAACTATGACTATCAAAGTCATCCCGGAATTCAAAATAATAATTTTCAATGCAATTTTTTTTTTGAACACATTTCAAAAAAAACTTCTTATCAAAAATAGTGCATGCACAGGGTGGTCTAAATCTGGGCTTTTTTGGGGCTACTCCCTGATATCAAAGATTGACCCATCACTAGGCTAAATTCCAAATTTGTGCTCATTCTGACCACGGGAACCCCTTCCTCCAATCGCTTAAAATTTGTATGGGAAAATCGTCAAAATGTATGGAAAAAAGCAACTGTTTAACTTTTTTTACCTGTGGAGGGCGCCATAGTTATCTGATTCTGACCATTTCTCAAATGTAGAACCTTCATTAAATTTAGAAACACTTTCCCGAAGACATTATATTTTTAGGATTTTTTCTTTTTGAAGAGACTAAGCTGTCTTTTCTTTGAATTATATAAATGATATGTTTCAGTGCAAGTTATTTTTAAGTTTTCACATAATTTAAGAATTCGTATGTTAAATATAAGCATAAGCATAAGCATAGGTGCCCACCCGCAGTTGCTACTCCGTTATTGACCAGGACCTTCAGAAGTTACATCCACGAGCCGTGGAAGATGAGTGGGTGCTATCTTTCCTCGCTTCGCAAATTCTCAAAGGCCCCTATCATGCTGATCAATACCGCCACCGGCCACGACCAGTGGTAGAGTCACGGGGAAGTGTGTGGGAATGTTAGTCCGATACTTGAGTGATAGAGACCGCCCAATCGACTGCTTCTCCGACAAAGTATCACATGGGGTTTGAGGGAGTTAGTAGATGGGTATGAGGTCAGGATTCACGAGTGGCAGTGATGTGACCATGAGCATTTTGTTTATCGGTTGAAAAATTCAAATCTTAGGCAGTCGGCTGCGGAAAGATAAATAATTGATTATTTAAAAAGTTTTTTAATCGAACGTGTGCCAACCGAGCAGTAGTGCTATGGGCTGGACTTATATTTTTTACTGTTTGTACAATTTAGATAACGCGAGCAAATTTCAAAAATAGTAAATAAAAGACGCTTTACTCTTCATAAAATCGATAGTTTGATGAGATAATACTAAAACTGCCAGTTGGAATAAATTATTTCGTTCAACGAATATAAACGAAAAGAAAACATGACACTACGTAACCGATTGTAATGAAATTAAAACGATAACTTAAACGAACTAAAACGGCGGCGTGCCTTCCAATCAAAGATGATAAAAGATAAAAGGACTTATGAAAAATAAAATATCAAACAGAAAGCTCCGAAGAACACGTTGTAGAGTAACCGCGAGGTCCCGCTACTCACAATCGAACCAAAAAAAATCAAAAAACGCGCGCTAATGGTCTATCCTAAATGTCAGCCTGTCTTATGATTAACGATTTTATAGAAATGAGTTTTTCACCGTGAAAATTTAACACATTATTTGAAGAATAATTGCACAAATTACCCGACGCCGTACCTTCTGATCAACGGTGATATAGGAAGGGCTTTTAAAATCACAAACCCGGGCGGAAAGTGAGTTGGTGGATATAACTTCGAACTATCTTGGCTTGTTTATTCGCATCTTGCTGTAAACTCCTCGAGTTATGACGACTTTTGAAACCGACTGCGTATCATGGAAAGTATATTCCATGATCATACTGCATTATCTACAGTTGATATTGAGGTGTTAGTGGTAGTTTTTTTGGACTTAGCAAAAATTTCGAAAATTTTATTTTTTCCAAAATTCTACCCGAACATCATGAAATGATTATTTTGACTTTATTTCAAATTTATGCTGGACTTAGAAAAATTAGCAGTCACTGACATAATTTTCAATTTCCGACACTTAGAATAATTTTCATGAGCTGATATTTTAAAGTTTGATTTTATTTATGCTGGACTTTGAAATTTTTGCGTATATTTTTTAATTCTTTACTTTTTACAGAAAAAGCATTTTTTTGGGACTTAGAAAATTTTCGGGAGTTTGGAAACATGATAAATTATTTTGATGTTTATTTTTGCTTTGAACCAAAATTTCGGAAAAATCGACGAAATTACAGGAATTTTTTGTCCGATTTTTACAAAAACATCAGTTTGTTCCTAAAATAATGTCCCTAACAAAACGTTTTCATTGAAATTTTGAAATTCGAAAGTTGGTTTTTAATAATTATTGATATACCCCCTACAAAAATCGTTCCGGCACTTAGAAAATTTACGGGATCCGTATCACGACAAGATTTTTGGTAGAATTTATTTGATTTTTTGGACTTAACAAAATTTTGGCTTTCGGCCAGTAAAATATTTTCAACACTTAAAAAATTTTCGAGAACAGGAAACTGAAAAAAAAATTTGGGACTTCGAAAATTTTTGGGAGTTTGGAAACATGATAAATTATTTTGATGTTTATTTTTGCTTTGAACCAAAATTTCGGAAAAATCGTCGAAATTACAGGAAATTTTTGTCCGATTTTTACAAAAACATCAGTTTGTTCCTAAAATAATGTCCCTAACAAAACGTCTTCATTGAAATTTTGAAATTCGAAAGTTGGTTTTTAATAATTATTGATATACCCCCTACAAAAATCGTTCCGGCACTTAGAAAATTTACGGGATCCGTATCACGACAAGATTTTTGGTAGAATTTATTTGATTTTTTGGACTTAGCAAAATTTTGGCTTTCGGCTAGTAAAATATTTTCAACACTTAGAAATTTTGCGAGATGAGAAAACCGAAAAAAAATTGGGACTTAGAATTTTTTTGGGAATTTGGAAACATGATAAAATATTTTGATGTTTATTTTTGCTTTGAACCAAAATTTCGGAAAATTCGTCGAAATTACAGGAAATTTTCGTCCGATTTTTGCAAAAACCTCAGTTTGTTCCTAAAATAATGTCCCTAACAAAACGTCTTCATTGAAATTTTGAAATGCGAAAGTCGGTTTTTAATAATTATTGATATACCCCCTACAAAAATCGTTCCGGCACTTAGAAAATTTACGGGATCCGTATCACGACAAGATTTTTGGAAGAATTTATTTGATTTTTGGACTTAGCAATATGTTGGCTATTGGCCAGTTAAATATTTTCATCACTTAAAAATTTTTCGAGAGCAGGAAACTGAAAAAAAAATTTGGGACTTAGAAAATTTTTGGGAGTTTGGAAACATTATAAATTATTTTGATGTTTATTTTTGCTTTAAACCAAAATTTCGGAAAATTCGTCGAAATTACAGGAAATTTTCGTCCGATTTTTACAAAAACATCAGTTTGTTCCTAAAATAATGTCCCTAACAAAACGTCTTCATTGAAATTTTGAAATTCGAAAGTTGGTTTTTAATAATTATTGATATACCCCCTACAAAAATCGTTCCGGCACTTAGAAAATTTACGGGATCCGTATCACGACAAGATTTTTGGAAGAATTTATTTGATTTTTGGACTTAGCAATATGTTGGCTATTGGCCAGTTAAATATTTTCATCACTTAAAAATTTTTCGAGAGCATGAAACTGAAAAAAAATTGGGACTTAGAAATTTTTTGGGAGTTTGGAAACATGATAAATTATTTTGATGTTTATTTTTGCTTTGAACCAAAATTTCGGAAAAATCGTCGAAATTACAGGAAATTTTCGTCCGATTTGTACAAAAACATCAGTTTGTTCCTAAAATAATATCCTTAACAAAACGTCTTCATTGAAATTTTGAAATTCAAAAGTTGGTTTTTAATAATTATTGATATACCCCCTACAAAAATCGTTCCGGCACTTAGAAAATTTACGGGATCCGTATCACGACAAGATTGTTGGTAGAATTTATTAGATTTTCAGGACCTTGCGAAATTTTTGCTCTCAACATTTTGAAAAATTATTTTGATAAGAAACATTACCAGGCTTTTTGAAATTTTACTGTGGATTTTTGGACTTATGCAATTTTAGGAATATTTTCATAGACTTTTATTTTTAATTAAAAAAAATGGAATATAGAGACTTTGGATTTTTCGTGATTTGGAAATTTGGAAAATTATTGTGACATTTTGGCAATTCAATGCTTTCTCCACAATTTTTTAATGAGTTTTTAAAGTAAAATAATTTTTCAACTTTGAAAAATCTTGTTTTGATGTAAGTGCGTATATTCCTGCAATATTACTCATATTTGTGAAGAGAAAGAAGGGGAGGTCTGAATAGTGGCGGGGTGCATTAAAAACCAATAAAATTATTTTTGGGATCAAAATCTACTTTATGAACTTGATATGATTTTTGGAAGATTTCAGTTGTTTGCTACTATAAACTCAACTTGATGTGGCATTGTTGGTCAAATAAACTCAACAAGATTGTTCGCAGATACACCTCGAACAATTTATGTTCGTGGCCATGTTCGGTTATCTCTTAACCATACCCTAGGGTGAACTTGACTTGTTCGTGTTTTTACGAACATCCCGGGCGGAAAGTGAGTTGGTGGATATAACTTCCCGATCAGAAAATTACATCTTACGGTAAACTTGTCATGTTGCCAAAAACATGAAGATGACATGTTTCCAGAACGCTTGACTTAAGAGATGTAGAAACATAAAATGTAACATGAGTTCCCGGCCCGGGCAGAAAGTCGCATCTTAGGAAGAACACAAAAATATCATGGACTGTTTTTGTGAACATGGCATGATTTTTGTTTGTTCCAAAAACTAAAAAAATTGCCGCCGAAATTCATGATACTTTTTATGTTCCTAGACAGTGTATCATCAAATGTTTTATTTTCATTTCTATTTGATATTTTTGGACTTAGCAGAATTTCGAAAATTAATTTATTTGGGACTTTGAAAAAATTTCGACCCGTCTATCATGAGATGATATTTTGATGTTTAATCAAGTTTTCGCTGGACTTAGAAAAATTTCGAAAGCCAAATTATTTTGGGACTTAGAAAAAATCGACCTCTTCATCATGAGATGATATTTTCTAGTTTTATCTTGTTTTCGCTGGACTTAGCAAAATTTTCACTCCTCGGCAAAATGCCACTTTTGTTAATGGAAATTTTTAGTGAGTTTTTTTTCACTTTAATTTACTTTAAATACACTAGTTAAACTAATCACATTAAAAAGTATTTTAACGCACATAAAATTTCATCGCAAAGCGTAAAAATGAGCCCACGCGCTCGCTCACTCTCTCTTCTCTCTTCTTTCGTTCACTGCTCACACGCAACGCGCGAGACATGTCGTGACAGGAATCGGCAATCGGCAGACAGACAGCTTTTGCGTTCGTGGCGGGCTGGTTTGTTTACGTTTTCGCGCAGTAGTTTTCCGCGGATAAATTGTAGTCCGCGAATCGCCGCGGGTTGGGAGTACGTTCTGTGACCGAGGGAGTGTGTGTTCGTTCGGTCCGTGGCGTTTGGGAGCCGCGATATGTTGTGGTTAAGTGATTGCTTCTGTTTTGGTGGCTGGGGCGAAGAAAAAGTTCCGCTCAGTGTAGGCGGATGCAAGGAATGTTCAGGCCAAGCAGCTGACCCCAGAAGAGGAATCCTCTTGCCCTCAATGTCACTTGGCCTCCTTCCTCCTCCTCCTCCTGCAGGTGCTGTCTTGACACGGATCAACGCCGGAACTATTTCGGTGAATTTGACAGGACACGGGAGTTCTCGGTGAAGGAAAACACAGCTGGCTAAGTTTGTTTTGGTTTTGGTGTCGCGTGATTGAAATCCTGGTTTGTGTGGGAACATTGTTTTCGCGAATGCGCGATTGTGTGCGTGTGTGTTTGTTTACGTTTGACGTATTCTTGGTGAACGGGTGATTACAACTGTATGAAACTTTCTTGGTGTTTCCGGAGGGGGCGAGCGAGAGAAAAACTGACAAATCCGCGTTGGTGCTGGCTGCGGCCTGCGATTGTTCATGTGACTGTGCTTTGGGGTTTGTTTACGTTTTTAATTGATTATTGTGAGTGTGTGGCAGGGGCAGGGACGTGACAATGTGACATTGCTTCTATCCTTTAGGGGTAGCCGTGACAGAAGGAAGAACCTTTCTCTGGTTATTTCGGAGGAGGTAATCTATTGGGCGACTCGCGAGCAGTTTCCCGGTGAAGGTGGAGAGTGGAGTCTATCTGAATCGATGGTAATGCTGGTTCTAAATACTTAGTAGGAAGAAGTATTTCAACGATTGTTTGACTCAGATAAGTATTATTTGCTTTCCTTTTCTATTTTTTTATAATATCATGTCAAATTATTTGATAAAAAAAAAACTCTGGACATTCTGTTTGAGAATTGATACTTTGTGTTTTGTTTTCTTTAACAGGACCACAACCTGGGCATGTTTCGGGACATTCAGCATCTGGCATTTTGTTTAATTAGACAAATTAGCTGCGATGCAATCGTGCTTTGGTTGGATGGATTTGAAGAGGATTAACCAGGTATGTACGAAAAATATTATTTTAAAGTGAACCTATCACTGTTCGAACTTCATTTTGTTACTTTTGCGAATATACATTTTTTTCAAACTAAATCAATGTAGTCATAAATTTTATATTAATTGAATTTAAACACCAAGATGTATTGATCAAAGATGGCTTCGAAAATCTTTTTCTGGGAAGTCACTAGAATATTTTGTGCGAATTATTGTTTTAATATTTTTTAAAGACGTTCTCGTAAAGAGATTTTTTTTAATTTCATGTTGTTGCAGTATTATATTGGTATAGTAGTTGTCCTAAACTGAGATGAGGAGTACCTTTAGAAACTGTTTAATTCAAAGAAAGATTTTGGTTTTGAGCGAATAAATCAACTGAAGCAAGAACATCACCTTTCTTCAATATTTGATTTGCTTTTATTATTTCAGTGTTTTAAAGAATTTGGGCATGAATCGTTTTTAAGTTTATAAATAGATTTTTTTAGAAGTAGATTATGTTAAAGGGTCTGATTAGATTAGATTAGATTAGATTTTTTTAGAAGTAGATTATGTTAAAGTCAATGTAATTTTTTCCAACAAAAAGTTGTTTATATTACATTGAAAAACTGATGATCTATATAACTTGCAATATCAAATACAGTAGTTGTTCGGTAACTGGGCTGAGAACGTAGTCCAGTCACCGAATGTTGCTCGTTAACTGGGCTGAACACAAAAATAACGAGGGGACCACCGATGCATAATATTTTCCAGATGAAATATAAAAATAAAAGTTATTCAAATTTATTTACAATGCTTACTTTTCATGTTTCTTTAATTGTAACTTGAAATTAAACAAAAGTTTGAAAAAAGTTTTATTATTTATTGAATATGATTTTTGCATCCATTAACCCCTCGGTCATTTTGGTTTGTTTTGATTTTTTGACGTTTGTCTGCTTTTTAACTGGGCTAAAAAGCAGCCCAGTTAAATAACGCCCAGTTACCGAACAACTACTATTAAGTGTAATTTTATTTAAATATTTAATGAACCTCTTTAAATATTTTTTACATTTAAAAATATTGTTGACTTTCAGTACACAGAAAAAAAAATGATTAACCATTTTTATGGTTGTAGTACCTGAACTCAAAAAATCGTATGAAAAGTGGGATATTGAACTCAGAAAATCATGATTTTGGTAAGGGTGTAAGCCCAATGCACTGTTTACAAAAAAATAGTCAGAAGAAGTTTTTTTCATGTCAAAAACTGTCATCTGAAAACATAAAAGAACTATGAAAACAAGTGATATATTGGTGTTTTTTCTGAAAATATATAAATGTACTAGAGTCTAACTTATTTACATAAAATTATACTTATTGAACTCAGAAAATCATGTTTTTTTAGTAAGGGTGTACTCAGTTCAGATAGCGCGATGCACTTTTACTTAAAAAATAAGCCCTTTTAAGTTTTCTGTCGAAAAATACCATCTGAAAATAAAAATGTATCATGGGAAGTTGCGAATAATGGATTTGTAAGATTTCTTCACAAATCACAACTTTTCATGATACATTAATGTTTCTGGATGATATTTTTACGAACAGTTTTTTTCAGGCAAAAACCTGAACCTGTCATGATTTTTTTATGTTTCTGGATGATATTTTTTCGCACCAATTTTTTCAGGAAAAAGCAGAATTGGCCATGATTATTTCATGTTCCTGGATGATATTTTTCGGTACCATGACATGATATTTTTAAGTTCAAAATGTCAACTTGGTTTGATATTTTTTTGATGTTTCGTAGAGTAACTCATGTTACATTTTATGTTTCTACATCTCTTAAGTCAAGCGTTCTGGAAACATGTCATCTTCATGTTTTTGGCAACATGACAAGTTTACCGTAAGATGTAATTTTCTGATCGGGGGGTTACTCTACGAAACATCAAAAAAATATCAAACCAAGTTGACATTTTGAACATCAAAATATCATGTCATGGTACCGAAAAATATCATCCAGGAACATGAAATAATCATGGCCAATTCTGCTTTTTCCTGAAAAAATTGGTGCGAAAAAATATCATCCAGAAACATAAAAAAATCAAGACAGGTTCAGGTTTTTGCCCGAGAAAAACTGTTCGTAAAAATATCATCCAGAAACATTAATGTATCATGAAAACTTGTGATTTGTGAAGAAATCTTACAAATCCATATTTCGCAACTTCCCATGATACATTTTTATATTCAAATGGTATTTTTCGACAGAAAACTTAAAAGGACTTATTTTTTAAGTAAAAGTGCTTCGCGCTATCTGAACTGAGTAAGCCCAATGCACTGTTTACAAAAAGAAATAGTCACAAGAAGTTTTTCTAATGTCGAAAACTGCCATATGAAAACATAATAGAACTATGAAAACAAGTGGTATATCGGTGTTTTTTTTTTTGAAAATATATAAGTGTACAAGAGTCTAATCAATTTATATGAAATGGATTGTTTTGTTTGATTTGGGGCTAACATTAATAAGCATGGGTACCATAAACCAGATGACTGATTGAAGATGATTTTGCAAAACGAAAAAAGCGTTAATCATACAGCTGGTGTAATCGTCTATTTGATATGCTAAATTGCATATTTTTAAATTCCTTTTTATTTTGGCCAATTCTAGATTACTTTTTCAAAACCACCAATGCGCCATGGGTTTCCTATGTACAAAGGACAATTGAAAAAAAAAGCGAGAATTACAATTTGCGTGAAGTTTTTCTAAATGGTAGTTTTAAGGTTAATATCTCAAAAATTAACACCATGAATGTTTTCAATTAAGACCCATTATCTTTAAAAAAAAACGGGAATTGACATGTTTTGAATATCCAATTGATAAAAAGTGATATGTTCACATAACAATATTGTTTAACATACCTTGTAAATGATCTCTAAATCCATCCAATCAATTCCCTATGATGAATACTATGATATGATGATGGTTGTCAGAAATTGCTGTCCTGTGAAAGAGAAGAGAACCCAAAGTATCATTTCCCAAATGAAAATCCAAATCATTTTTGTAAAGATACTCCGCCTTTACAATAATTATTAAATGTAACTACTACAAAATGTGAGCAAACAATACTTATCTGAATAAAAACGAGAATTCCGTTGTCGAAATGGCCGGATTTGTCCAATGCAAATGATGGCTACCGGAACGATGGAGGCCCCAAAATCTTCCGGTGGAAGATGGTGCTGCTAAATAGGTAGGACCCGCCCCGCTGGAGACAGTTACAAAACGCAGCTGCTTATTAGATTGCACCGTTTTGCCTCCTCCTCCTCCTTCAGAGGCTGAAAAAAAAAATTTGAACCGGGCTTTTGACGGTGGGGGCAAGCTGCAGCAGAACAAAAACTTTGGGGGCTAAGATAAATAAATAATACCTTGCGACTGCAAAGCTCCTCTTCCGTGAGATGCATCTGTCAACAGGCAAAACTAGCACCGTCTGCCACAGGAAGAATCTGGAGATTGTAGAGCTTCCGTAGAGCTGAATGATGGTGACCATACCGGCAACGAGGATTCTTCTTCTGACTTCTTCTGTGGCGAAAAAATCTCCTCCAAATTCTTTTGCAAACCACATCCCCCACATAAACAAACTAATACACACGCAATTACCGACATAAAACACATAAACAAAAACAGGACAGCCTGCCGGGTTCACTCCGCACCGAATTGAAGCCTCAGTTTCCATCGGTGGCCAACTCTGGTGGTGGTGAATCTACTTAGTTTTCCTTCTTCTAATGCACCAAAATGGTGACGCAAAAACACACAAGGTTCTCGCTACAAATCGTTCTTTTCCGCGATAAAACGACAACCTCCACTTTCCCCTCACTCACTACACATAAACAAACACAAATACATACGACTATCGACACATAATGCACCAAAAATGCACTTTTTCCCGATTTACGAAACGAAAAAGCACAGCACCGGTTTGTTTTGATTCCTGTTTTGACATTTCGCCGTGTGTGCGAGCGTAAGCAGCAAGAGCGAAAAGAGAGAGTGCGTGCGCGCACAGTGAAAGCGTACTGTGAAAAACATTGCGTATAAATTGAATTAATTATCAAAATTGATTTTTAAATTAAATCGATTAATGTATTGAGTTTTTGCCATTAATATTCATTTTATATGCTTGCCACAAAACTCAGATACAATGTGTATATTTTAAGGGATACCAGTCTTATCTATTTTTTAAAGGTTTTGTTAATAACTTTCAATCAATCTGTTATTAAAATGATGTACACAGAAAAAAAAAGTTGAATTTTGGAATGTTGAAAATTTGGTAAGTTGAATATTACCTTTTTTACTAATACTTTATAAAAAATGTTTAAAAATGTGAACCTGATGAATATTCATCAAAAACTGATTAAAATTCATCATTTTCTGGGGTAAAATTAATCATTTATTTTGCCACAAAATCTGCCACCATTTCCTTATGAATATTACCATAATCTTTTTTCTGTGAACTGAAAGTCAACAATATTTTTAAATGTAAAAAATATTTAAAGAAATTCATTAAATATTTAAATAAAATTTCACTTTATTTGATATTGCAAGTTACATAGATCATCAGTTTTTCAATGTAATATTAACAACTTTTTGTTGGAAAAAGTTACATTGACTTTAACATAAGCTATTTCTAAAAAAATCAATTTATAAACTTAAAAACGATTCATGCCCAAATTCTTTAAAACACTGAAATAATAAAAGCAAATCAAATATTGAAGAAAGGTGATGTTCTTTCTTCAGTTGAATTATTCGCACAAAACCAAAATCTTTCTTTGAATAAAACAGTTTCTAAAGGTACTCCTCATCTTAGTTTAGGACAACTACTATACCAATAAAATACTGCAACAACGTGAAATTTAAAAAAAAAACTCTTTACGAGAACGTCTTTAAAAAATATTAAAACAATAATTCGCACAAAATATTCTAGAAAAAGATTTTCGAAGCCATCTGTGATCAATATATCTTGGTGTTTCAATTCAATTAATATAAAATTTATGACTACATTGATTTGGTTTGAAAAAAATATATATATGCGCAAAAGTAACAAAATGAAGTTCGAACAGTGATAGGTTCACCTTAAAATAATATTTTTCGTACATACCTGGTTAATCCTCTTCAAATCCGTTCAACCAAAGCACGGTTGCATCGCAGCTAATTTGTCTAATTAAACAAAACGCCAGATGCTGAATGTCCCAAAACATGCCCAGGTTGTGGTCCTGTTGAAGAAAACAAAACACAAAGTATCAATTCTCAAACAGAGTTTCCAGGGTTATTTTTTATCAAATAATTCAACATGATATTATATAAAAAAAAGGAACAGGAAAACAAATAATACTTATCTGCGTCAAAAAATCGTTGAAATACTTCTTCCTGCTAAGTATATAGAACCAGCATGTACCATCGATTCAAATGGACTCAACTCTCCACCTTCACCGGGAAACTGCCCGCGAGTCGCTCAATAGATTACCTCCTCTGAAATAACCAGAGAAAGGTTCTTCCATCTGTCACGGACACCCCTAAAGGATAGAAGCAATGCCACATTGTCACGTCCCTGCCCCTGCCACACACTCACAATAATCAATTAAAAACGTAAACAAACCCCAAAGCACAGTCACATAAACAAACGCAGGCCGCAACCAGCACCAACGCGGATTTGTCAGTTTTTCTCTCGCTCACCCCCTCCGGAAACACCAAGAAAGTTTCATCCAGTTGTAATCACCCGTTCACCATGAATACGTCAAACGTAAACAAACACACACGCACACAATCGCGAATTCGCGAAAACAATGTTCCCCCACAAATCAGGATTCCAATCACGCGACACCAAAACCAAAACAAACTTAACCAGCGGTGTTTTCCTTCACCAAGAACTCCCGTGTCCTGTCAAATCCACCGAAATCGTTCCGGCGTTGATCCGTGTCAAGACAGCACCTGCAGGAGGAGAAGGAGGAAGGAGGCCAAGTGACATTAAGGGCAAGAGGATTCCTCTTCTGGGGGCAGCTGCTTGGCCTGAACATTCCTTGCATCCGCCAACACTGAGCGGAACTTTTTCTTCACCCCCAGCCACCAAAACAGAAGCAATCACTTAACCACAACATATCACGGCTCCCAAATGCCACGGAACGAACGAACACACACTCCCTCGGCCACAGAACGTACTCACAACCCGCGGCGATTCGCGGACTATAATTCATCCGCGGAAAACTACTGCGCGAAAACGTACACAAACCAACCCGCCACGAACGCAAAAGCTGTCTGTCTGCCGATTGCCGATTCCTGTCCACGGATACGTCACGACTGTCATCCACATACAAAGCGAGTGAAGTCAAAATCGAACCAAGATCGAACCAAGTTTTTGCAGCGAGGTTTTTGAAAATGTTTTATGCACATGAATTGCAAAAATAAAAACTTTTTGTTTTAATCACCAAGTTTTTTTTTCAAGCGATTTACATTTAATTTCAGATTTGAACTTTAATTAACATTCAAATAACTTGTAGCAATTCGACGTCGTCGTGCTATCTTGTCGCACCCGCCATTTTGACGTTCCGAGAAAAACGCATTTTTATGTTTGACCTTGAATATACAAAAACGAGAGCACGCAATGTAAACAATAACAAACACGTTTTGTTTGGCTGACCATTCTGTGCATTGTCCCAAAGTTTGGTTGAAGTTGGTTGCTGGAGTCCCGAGTTATAATTACAAATGTTTACGGTAGTCTAGCTTGTACGTGCGACAAACGCATCCTGACTTTCCTGGCCTTAAATCCCTTTGGCCTTTTGTCGCACTTACATCAATTTTCATGGAGTGACAAGATAGCACGACAAGATTGAAACTACTTTCATATGTAAAGTGACAAAAATGCACGGAGTTTTTTCGGTTTTTGTTGAATATCTCAGGATTGATATCGAATTTTGGGGATCTGTGAAGGTCAAAAGATGAGGCATTGTGAGCTGCACAAAATGGCGTTCTTAACTCAATTTGGCCCAAAATGCACGTACGACAAGTTAGCACGATGGCGACGAATTGTAGTTTTTTTTAAAAGATTTAAATTTAATCTCAGATTTAGAACAGGATGCAATGAATAATCATCGAAATATGTGAATCAAGCTCGTGGTTGAATTATGTTTAAATGTTAAATAAACTGAGTATTCTAAAAGCGAAATTGAATTTAAACCAACAGTCAGGAAGAATCTTACCAAGCTAATTTTGTTCCAAGGAAACTGAATATATTTAATTTTTAGTTTAATGTTACATGTTGTTCTAGTACATCTTTGTTTATCGGTCTTATAAATGAGGAAATCTGTACGTAAACCTTGCCATTTACTTAAATATATAAGCAAAAGCTGATTAAAACTAAAAATTAATTAATTTTAAGATAAAAATTAATTATTTTGTTTCATACAACCTTTTCAAAAACCCCACGTAAACAACATTGACAGCTCCTTTGGCGGTGACTTCGGGAAAGTGCATGCCTGTCAGATCCCTGTTCCTGTCACGACATGTCGCGCGCGTTGCGTGCGAGCAGTGAACGAAAGAAGAGAGAAAAGAGAGAGTGAGCGAGCGCGTGGGCTCATTTTTGCGCTTTGCGATGAAATTGTATATGCGGTAAAATACTTTTTAATGTGATTAGTTTAACTAGTTTATTTAAAGTAAATTAAAGTGAAAAAAAAAATCAATAAAAATGTCCATTAACAAAACTGTCATTTTAGCTAAGTCCCGCTTGAAAAAATTAACTTTATAAATCATCTCATAATCCAGGGTTTTAAAAAATATTCTAAGTGTAGGAAAAGTGAAATTTTGTCAAGGAGTGAAAATTTTACTAAGTCCAACAAAAACTAGATAGAACTAGAAAATATCATCTCATGATGAAGAGGTCGAAATTTTTTCTAAGTCCCAAAATAATTTGGCTTTCGAAATTCTGCTAAGTCCAGCAAAAACAAGATAAAACAAAATAATATCATCTCATGATAAAGATTTCGAATTTTTTTCTAAGTCCCAAAATAATTTGGCTTTCGAAATTTTGCTAAGTCCAGTGAAAGCATGATAAAACAAAATAACATCATCTCATGATAAAGAGGTCAATTTTTTTCTAAGTCCCAAAATAATTCGGCTTGAGTTGTTTTTGATATCATGGCATGTTTGATATTTGTTCCAAAAACTCTTAAAATGCGCGCCGAAATCTATGTTCCTTTCTATGTTTGTAGACCTTTTATCATCAGTTGATAAATTTTAATTTTCTCATGATATTACCGGACTTAGAAAAAAATCGAAAGCCGAATTATTTTGGGACTTAGAAAAAAAATTGACCTCTTTATCATGAGATGATATAATTTTGTTTTATCATGTTTTTGCTGGACTTAGAAAAATTTCGAAAGCCAAATTATTTTGGGACTTAGAAAAAATTTCGAAATCTTTATCATGCAATGATATTATTTTGTTTTATCTTGATTTTGCTGGACTTAGCAGAATTTCGAAAGCCAAATTATTTTGGGACTTAGAAAAAATTTCGACCTCTTTATCATGAGATGATATTTTCTAGTTTTATCTTGTTTTTGTTGGACTTAGCAAAATTTTCACTCCTCGACAAAATTTCACTTTTCCGACACTTAGAATATTTTTGAAAACCCTGGATTATGAGATGATTTATAAAATTAAATTTTTTTCAAGCGGGACTTACCTAAAATGGCAGTTTTGTTAATGGACATTTTTATTGAGTTTTTTTTTTACTTTAATTTACTCCAAATACACTAGTTAAACTAATCACATTAAAAAGTATTTTACCGCATTTAAAATTTCATCGCAAAGCGCAAAAATGAGCCCACGCGCTCGCTCACTCTCTCTTTTCTCACTTCTTTCGTTCATTGCTCGCACGCAACGCGCGCGACCTGTCTTGACAGGAATCGGCAATCGGCAGACAGACAGCTTTTGCGTTCGTGGCGGGCTGGTTTGTTTACTTTTTCGCGCAGTAGTTTTCCGCGGATGAATTATAGTCCGCGAATCGCCGCGGGTTGTGAGTACGTTCTGTGGCCGAGGTAGTGTGTGTTCGTTCGTTCCGTGGTGTTCGAGACCGTGATATGTTGTGGTTAAGTGATTGTTTGTGTTTTTGTGGCTGGGGGGCGAAGAAAAAGTTTCGCTCCGTGTTGACGGGTGCAAGGAAAGTTTCGGCCAAGCCGCTGCCCCAGAAAAGTAATCCTCTTGCTCAAGATGCTGCTGTGGATTAACGAGGAAAGGATTTTGGCGGATTCGCCAGGACAAGGACAAGGGTTTGTTTACGTTTTTGGTGCAGTAGTTTTCCACTGATTAACAACAGCCTGCGAATCGCCGCGGGTTGTAAGTGCGTATTTTGGCCGTGGGAATGTGCGTTCGTTGGTGTCGTTTTATGTGAGAGTTGCGAAATGTTGTTATTTATGTGAAAGTTGATGTTTTTGTGGCTCTGTGGAAAAAAATACGTTAGCGAAATCCTCCTGCCTACATGCCGCTTTTCATCGTTCCTCCTCCTCCTCCTGCCGGTGATGTTAAGACGTGGATCAACGCCGGAATGATTTTGGCGATTTTGACAGTTTTCGGTGGAGGAAAACAGCAGTGTCGATTTGTTTTGGTTTTTGTCGTCGCGTCATCAGAATCGCGATTTGTGGGGAAACCGTATTTGATCCGTGTGTTTTCGCGAGTGTGCGTGTGATTGTTTACGTTTCTGCATCATGGTGGTGATTGGGGACTGGACGTGACACTGTGACATTGTTTCTATCGTTTTGGAGTGTCAGCGACAGAAGGATGAACCTTCCTCTTGTGATTCCGGAGGAGGTGATTCAATTGAGTGGCTCGAAAGCAGTTTCACGGAGGAGGATGAGTCCACCTGAAGCGGCTACAGATGTTGTTTCTACTAGTCAAGCCGACAAATATTTTTCGACGATTTTTAAAACTCAGATAAGTATTGCTTGTTTTCTTTTTCTTTGTTTACTATTGAATTTTTAATTATTCCATAAATTTTGTTTGAGAATTGATGCTTTGTGTTTTATTTTCTTTTACAGATCTACTAACGGGCATTTTCTGGACATTCGGCTTCTAGAATTTTGTTTAGTTTGACCAATCAGCTGCAAAAATGAATTGTGCTGCATTCATATGCTCTCTGGATGCATTTGAAGAGGATTAACAAGGTATGTACGAGAATTATTATTTCAAAGTGAACCTATCACTTCAGTTTAGAAATTCTTTCAAACATTTCAATGTTTGTTTAGCAAAGTTCAGTTTTTCATTCTGTTATTTATGCTGATTTTGAATACACATTATTGACTTTTGACAGATTGATATAAAATTCTGAAAATAAATTATTTATTGATAAGGATTGCATATATTTTTTTTATTCTTTCCTTTAAAGACCATATTTTTGTTTATTTTTTTTTTGTTTGGGAATTTTATAAATTTAAATGTTTGTATAAGACCGAGCCACGTTGCCCAGTTGTAACGCTTCCGCCTTGACAATATTTACAAATTTCTACACTTTCAAATAGGTTTGCTAGAATTTCAGGAAAATTTTCAGCGGCCAATGCAAATAAATTAGTGCATTATTGATTTGTTTAGTTCAATTGTACAGATTTTCGAAGCTTTTTCTTTGACTTGGCTTTACAAAAAGTTTGATTTGTTTTAATATTGTTAGTAGCATGCAATTTTGGATGTAATTTTTTGCTGCCCCCTGATTTTTCGGGCAAACTTCGAAGGGAGAAGTGACAAAAACTTTAAATAAAATGTGTACCAGCCTTACTTATTCACACTAAACTTTGAATTAATTCGAATTATACGGCAAATGATACAGTCATCCCACATATTCGGAACACCCACAAATTCGGAACACTTTTGTGATAATTTGTCAAAAGCATGCCAAATGCATCTTTTCTGTGTACCTTTATTTGGACATTCTTTTGCTATTTCATTAATATAAGTAGAACTTTTAAACAAAAAACTGCATTTCGAGACCATTTTATTCAGAGCAGCAAAACGCTGCTTCCAAATTGCCTGTTCCATAATTGTGGGATGTTATTGTGCCTCCCACAATTGTGGAACACCTGAATTTAACTGATATTTTCACAAAAAAAGTTAGCAGACCATTCATAAAACATTACTAAGCATGATTTTTTTTTGGTTTCAGAATGTGAAGTCACTTTTTTTTTTAATATGTACCCCAGGAGCGATAAAAAAGATTGTTTACATCGTAAGAAAAAAGTGTTCCGAATTTGTGGATTTCAAGGGTCAAAGTTTTTCTTCAAAAACTTGATATAAAATGTTAAAATTTGCAGTTGTTCAATACAGCATTCGAAAGATCGCAAAAACAGCTTTCAAATGAAGGTAAAAGCGAATCATTATGTTCAATTATCGATTTTCTATGATTTTTTGAACATTGGCCGATCTGTAAACTGTTCCGAATATGAGGGATGACTGTATACAAATATTTAAAAAAAATTTAGATTGTCATTATGTTTAGTCTTCCAGCAGTTTGTTTGCTAGAGTTTTTAATTTTAGGCTTATTCAATAAAAATAAATTTTACTAGAAAATCACATTATATCATTAAATTAATTTGTTTTATTGAAATACAATTGAAAAACAGTCTATATGAAACTTATATTTTCTTACTGTGTATTACGCTTTCTAAAGCAACCAAATTATTACAGAAAAAAAATATCTGGAAACATCACAACTTGTTATGAAACTTTTATGTTTTTGTATGATATTTTTCGCCCCATATTTTTCCAGGAAAAAAATGAACTGGTCGGGATAATTTTATGTTTATGGATGATATTTTTCCGCACCATAGCATGATAATTTGAAGTTTCCAACACGAACTTAAGTTGATAATTTTTTGATATGCGTAGAGTAAATTATGTTCGCGTTTATGTTTGATTAACTCTTAACTGGAAGTTAACAGGTACTTGACATGTTTGTGTTTTTGCGAACATGACAAGTTTTCAGGAAGATGTAACTTTCTGCCCGGGTCGATCAGAAAATTACATCTTACGGTAAACTTGTCATGTTGCCAAAAACATGAAGATGACATGTTTCCAGAACGCTTGACTTAAGAGATGTAGAAACATAAAATGTAACATGAGTTACTCTACGAAACATCAAAAAAATATCAAACCAAGTTGACATTTTGAACTTAAAAATATCATGTCATGGTACCGAAAAATATCATCCAGGAACATGAAATAATCATGGCCAATTCTGCTTTTTCCTGAAAAAAATGGTGCGAAAAAATATCATTAAGAAACATAAAAAAATCATGACAGGTTCAGGTTTTTGCCTGAAAAAAACTGTTCGTTAAAATATCATCCAGAAACATTAATGAGCAGTTCTCTAGGATTTCGGTCATTCGATTTTTTTTTGTATTTTTTAATCCGACTGAAACTTTTTTGGTGGCTTCGGTATGCCCAAAGAAGCCATTTTGCATCATTAGTTTGTTCATATAATTTTCCATACAAATTTGGCAGCTGTCCATACAAAAATGATATGTGAAAATTCAAAAATCTGTATCTTTTGAAGGAATTTTTTGATCGATTTGGTGTCTTCGGCAAAGTTGTAGGTATGGATACGGACTACACTGGAAAAAAATGATACACGGTAAAAAAAATTTGGTGATTTTTTTATTTAACCTTTTTTCACTAAAACTTGATTTGCAAAAAAACACTATTTGTTTCATTCATTCAATATAACGCCCTTTTAAAATGTTAGTCTTGATTTGAAAATTTTGAAAATATTTTTTTCGAAAAGATCGGAAAATTTTACAAATGTTTCATATATTAACATTGAAAATCGAACCATTAGTTGCTGAGATATCGACATTGAAAAATGGTGGGCTGTTTGGGTGAGACTTAGAAAACATCAATTTTCCTGTTTTTAAACCTTTGCATTGCAATATCTCAGCAACTAAAGATCGTATCAACAAAGTCTGAAGAAGCAAAATATAGAGAATTTTCTCAGCTTTTCAAAAATATTTTTTCCAAAAGTGTGCAAACATGTGCACTAATTTAAAAAAATGAAAAACTGCGACTATTTTCAAAAAAGTCACCTTAATATGGATTTAACTTGAAAACGGTGCACTTTATCAAAATTTCACTAAAGTACTTTTTGATTGCAAATTTGATTTTACATCGAAAAATGAAGTTGAAAAATTTTAACGACCAATATTTCGATTTTTTGAAAAAATCAGTATTGATTAAAAAATTCATAACTCGTTCAAAGATTTTTTGCACAACCTGAAAATTTCTGAAAAGTTGGCATTTTATGTCCTCTAAAACATATCAAAAAATAAAAAAAATTAAAAATAGTGTTTTTTTGCAAATCAAGTTTTAGTGATAAAAAGTTAAATAAAAAAATCACCAAATTTTTTTTACCGTGTATCATTTTTTTCCAGTGTAGTCCGTATCCATACCTACAACTTTGCCGAAGACACCAAATCGATCAAAAAATTCCTTCAAAAGATACAGATTTTTGAATTTTCATATATCATTTTTGTATGGACAGCTGCCAAATTTGTATGGAAAATTATATGGACAAACTAATGATGCAAAATGGCTTCTTTGGGCATACCAAAGGCACCAAAAAAGTTTCAGCCGGATTAAAAAATACAAAAATTAAAATTGAAGAAAAAAGACCGATTTCGTAGAGAATTGCTCTAATGTATAGTGAAAAGTTGTGATTTGTGAAGAAATCTTACAAATCCATAATTCGCAACTTCCCATGATACATTTTTATTTTCAGATGGTATTTTTCGACAGAAAACTTAAAAGGGCTTATTTTTTAAGTAAAAGTGCATCGCGCTATCTGAACTGAGTACACCCTAACCAAAAATCATGATTTTCTGAGTTCAATATCCCACTTTTCATACGATTAACCATTTTTACCTGAACTCAAAAAATCGTATGAAAAGTATGTATGAAAAGCCCAATGCACTGTTTACAAAAAAATAGTCAGAAGAAGTTTTTTTTTATGTCAAAAACTTGCATCTGAAAACATAAAAGAACTATGAAAACAAGTGATATATTGGTGTTTTTTTTCTGAAAATATATAAATGTACTAGAGTCTAACTTATTTACATAAAATTGATTGTTTTGTTTGATTTGGGGTTAACATTAATAAGCATGGGTACCATAAACCAGATGACTGATTGAAGATGATTTTGCAAAACGAAAGTATGACTGAATACGATTGAAAAAAGCGTAAATCATACAGCTGGTGTAATCGTCTATTTGAAATGCTAAATTGCATATTTTTAGATTCCATTTTATTTTTGCCAATAAATAATTCTAGATTACTTTTCCAAAACCACCAATGCGCCATGGGTTTCCTATGTACATAGGACCTTTTCAAAAAGCAAGCGAGAATTACAATTTGCAAGAAGTTTTTCTCAAAAATAGTTTTAAGGATAATATCTCAAAAATTAACACCATGGATGTTTTCAATAAGACCCATTATCTTTAAAAAAAACGGGAATTGACATGTTTTGAATATCCAATTGATAAAAAGTGATATGTTCACATAACAATATTTTTTAACATACCTTGTAAATGATCTCTAAATCCATCCAATCAATTCCCTATGATGAATACAATGATGTGATGATGGTTGTCCAGAAATGTCTGTCCTGTGAAAGAGAAAAGAACACAAAGTATCAATTCCCAAATGAAAACCCAAATCATTTTTGTAAAGATACTCCGCCTTTACAATAATTATTAAATGTAACTACTACAAAATGTGAGCAAACAATACTTATCTGAATAAAAACGAGAATTCCGTTGTCAAAATGACCGGAATTGTCCAATGCAAATGATGGCTATCGGAACGATGGAGGCCCCAAAATCTTCCGGTGGAAGATGGTGCTGCTAAATAGGTAGGACCCGCCGAAGGGGGATCAAAAAATAAAATAAGTATAAAAATTAAATTACAATCAATAGTTTCAACATTTAAATGAAACAACTCTTTTAAAGTACATTATATACCTTTCCAGTTGTTTTGCAATCATAAATTTCCAAAATGTGTGATTACTAAAGTTTTTTTATTTTTTGCAAATATTATTATTAAAAGGCCGATGCAAATATTTAAAAAAGTTTTTGTCCCTCGGCTCTGGCCGAGGTCAAGGGGGGGGGGGCAAAAAAATAAAAAAAATATTTAAATTTAAATAACAAGCCATAGTCTTCACATTTAAATGAAAAAAGTGTTTTAAAATGCATTTTACACTAGTTCAGTTGTTTTGCAATCATTAGTTTTCAAAAAATCTAAGATCTGACAAAAACAAAAATTGTATCGAAAAAAAAGATTTTGCATCGAAAATTTTCAAAAAATCTTAAGATTTTTTAATAAACCCAAACATGCTAAAAATGATTTGGAAGAATGTATTTTAATTTGATTTCAGCTGGTTGCACTTGAATTTTCATTGAAATTTTGAATTTTATTGTAAAAATATTTTTTTTGCCCCCTGATTTTTCGGGCCAATTTTGAAGGGGGGTGACAAAAACTTTTAAAAATATTTGTACCAGCCAAATTACTTTAAAATATAAGTATTTTTAAACGAGCCCTACCTTGCTAAATATGATTATCAATGCGTTTTATATTGTTTTCAGTTGATAAGACTTCTATTTTCTTTAAAATGGCTTATTTGAACATAAAGGAATCGATGGACAAAGATCATACATATAAAGAAAATACAAAAAAATAACTTGGCACAAATGCACCTTACCTTATTGTTGGCCATGTAGAGGATCTTGACCTTTTTTTTAAAAAAAAAATGGGAAAAACCGAATAGTTTTTCTCCAAAGTTTGTATGGAGAATTAGGGCGATTCGTCGCTCTTGCATACTGCTAAAAATTGCATGCTACTTGCAACTTACATACAAACTTTGGAGAAAAACCATTCGGCCCAGTCTAAATATTTTTGAAAAATTCAAAATGCACGTGTTTCTGGGGACACCAAAGTTCATGCTTCCCCTCGAGTTGAGTCTGCACAGAAATTTTGTCGGTCGGTGTAATGAAACGATCATAAGGCTGATACAAATTTTATTTAAAGTTTTTGTCACCTTCCCCTTTATTCCCCTTTCACTTTGTTTGATATTGCAAGTTACATAGATCGTCAGTTTTTCAATGTAATATAAACAACTTTTTGTTGGAAAAAGTTACATTGACTTTAACATAATCTACTTCTAAAAAATCTATTTATAAACTTAAAAACGATTCATGCCCAAATTCTTTAAAACACTGAAATAATAAAAGCAAATCAAATATTGAAGAAAGGTGATGTTCTTTCTTCAGTTGAATTATTCGCTCAAAACCAAAATCTTTCTTTGAATTAAACAGTTTCTAAAGGTACTCCTCATCTCAGTTTAGGACAACTACTATACCAATATAATACTGCAACAACGTGAAATTAAAAAAATCTCTTTACGAGAACGTCTTTAAAAAATATTAAAACAATGATTCGCACAAAATATTCTAGTGACTTCCCAGAAAAAGATTTTCGAAACCATCTGTGATCAATACATCTTGGTGTTTAAATTCAATTAATATAAAATTTATGACTACATTGATTTAGTTTGAAAAAGATGTATATTCGCAAAAGTAACAAAATGAAGTTCGAACAGTGATAGGTTCACTTTAAAATAATATTTTTCGTACATACCTGGTTAATCCTCTTCAAATCCATCCAACCAAAGCATGATTGCATCGCAGCTAATTTGTCTAATTAAACAAAATGCCAGATGCTGAATGTCCCGAAGCATGCCCAGGTTGTGGTCCTGTTAAAGAAAACAAAACACAAAGTATCAATTCTCAAACAGAATTTCCAGGGTTTTTTTTTATCAAATAATCCAACATGATATTATAAAAAAATAGTAAAGGAAAGCAAATAATACTTATCTGAGTCAAACAATCGTTGAAATACTTCTTCCTACTAAGTATTTAGAACCAGCATGTACCATCGATTCAGATGGACTCCACTCTCCACCTTCACCGGGAAACTGCTCGCGGATAGAAGCAATGTCACATTGTCAAGTCCATGCCCCTGCCACACACTCACAACAATCAATTAAAAACGTAAACAAACCCCAAAACACAGTCACATGAACAATCGCAGGCCGCAGCCAGCACCAACGCGGATTTGTCAGTTTTTCTCTCGCTCACCCCCTCCGGAAACACCAAGAAAGTTTCATCCAGTTGTAATCACCCGTTCACCATCAATACGTCAAACGTAAACAAACACACACGCACACAATCGCGCATTCGCGAAAACAATGTTCCCCCACAAATCAGGATTCCAATTACGCGACACCAAAACCAAAACAAACTTAACCAGCTGTGTTTTCCTTCACCGAGAACTCCCGTGTTCTGTCAAATTCACCGAAATAGTTCCGGCGTTGATCCGTGTCAAGACAGAACCTGCAGGAGGAGGAGGAGGAAGGAGGCCAAGTGACATTGAGGGCAAGAGGATTCCTCTTCTGGGGTCAGCTGCTTGGCCTGAACATTCCTTGCATCCGCCTACACTGAGCGAAACTTTTTCTTCGCCCCAGCCACCAAAACAGAAGCAATCACTTAACCACAACATATCGCGGCTCCCAAACGCCCCTGAGGCAGCGAATGACAAACATGTTAAAGCTGCCTGAAATAAATTAACTACCACCACCACCCAAACGCCCCGGACCGAACGAACACACACTCCCTCGATTACAGAACGTACTCACAACCCGCGGCGATTCGCGGACTACAATTTATCCGCGGAAAACTACTGCGCGAAAACGTAAACAAACCAGCCCGCCACGAACGCAAAAGCTGTCTGTCTGCCGATTGCCGATTCCTGTCACGACATGTCTCGCGCGTTGCGTGCGAGCAGTGAACGAAAGAAGAGAGAAGAGAGAGAGAGCGAGCGCGTGGGCTCATTTTTGCACTTTTCGATGAAATTTTATGTGCGGTAAAATAATTTTAATGTGATTAGTTTAACTAGTGTATTTAAAGTAAATTAAAGTGAAAAAAACTCAATAAAAATTTCCATTATCAAATCTGGCATTTTGCGGAGGAGTGAAAATGTTGCTAAGTCCAACGAAAACATGATGAAAAATAATTCTATCATCTCATAATTGACAGGTCGGTTTTTTTCTAAGTCCCAAAATAATTGGGCATTCGAAATTTTGCTAAGTCCAGCGAAAACAAGATAAAACTAGAAAATATCATCTCATGATGGAGAGGTCGATTTTTTTCTAAGTCCCAAAATAATTTGGCTTCCCAAATTTTTACTAAGTCCAGCGAAAACTTAATCAAACATCAAAATATCATCTCATGATAGACGGGTCGAAATTTTTTCAAAGTCCCAAATAAATTTATTTTCGAAATTCTGCTAAGTCCAAAAATATCAAATAAAAATGAAAATAAAACATTTGATGATCCACTGTCTAGGAACATAAAAAGTATCATGAAATTCGGCGGCCAAGGGTTTCCAGAAGCGTTTATTACTTGCCAGTCTGCTAATTAATTACTCAAATTACTGGTCCAAAATGGTTAATTACATAAATTACTTAATTACTTTTCTCTACGACAAAAAACATTTAATTTAAATTTGAGTATTCATTGCTACGGTTCTAAACTAAATTATTTATAAATAGCTCATTCGAAAGCTCTTTCAAAATTATTATTGGGTATTTTTCGGAAAATAGCACATTTTTAGGAAAAGCATAAAAAATTCATCAATTCTAATGTAGTTCTTGCAAAATAAAAACACATTTTATTAATTATTAAATAAAAATTTTAATTTAAAATTTTTTTTTGGTAAGTTTTAGGAGAGAACTATGGTAATAAGGCCTTCTACATACAGAACCAGTCTTTTTTAATCTTTGTTATTCACTCTTATTTGGAATTAATAAAATACTTTTATAATAGATTATATATAAATAGTAAATAGTTTCGTTGAAGAAGTACAATTAAAAAAATCAATTTCTTTAATTACTCAAAAATTACTTTAATTACCAATTATTTACATTAAATTACTCTAATTACCATAAGTTACTAAGTAATTGAATAATTACTTAATTACCAGCTAAAAATCAAAGTAATTATTAATTACTTGCCAGTCTGAGGCCTTGCTGGAAACCCTTGTCGGCGGCAATTTTTTTAGTTTTTGGAACAAACAAAAATCATGTCATGTTCACAAAAACAACTCAAGTTAATTTTTTGTTCATCCTATGATGCGACTTTCTGCCCGGGTTGGAACTATCTTGGCTTGTTTATTCGCATCTTGCTGTAAACTCCTCGAGTTATGACGACTTTTGAAACCGACTGCGTATCATGTAAAGTATATTTCATGATCATACTGCATTATCTACAGCTGATATTGAGGTGTTAGTGGTAGTTTTTTTGGACTTAGCAAAAATTTCGAAAATTTTATTTTTTCCAAAATTTTACCCGAACATCATGAAATGATTATTTTGACTTTATTTCAAATTTATGCTGGACTTAGAAAAATTAGCAGTCACTGACATAATTTTCAATTTCCGACACTTAGAATAATTTTCATGAGCTGATATTTTAAAGTTTGATTTTATTTATGCTGGACTTTGACATTTTTGCGTATATTTTTCAATTTTCGGGAGTTTGGAAACATGATAAATTATTTTGATGTTTGTTTTTGCTTTGAACCAAAATTTCGGAAAAATCGACGAAATTACAGGAAATTTTCGTCCGATTTTTAAAAAAACATCAGTTTGTTCCTAAAATAATATCCCTAACAAAACGTCTTCATTGAAATTTTGAAATTCGAAAGTCGGTTTTTAATAATTATTGATATACCCCCTACAAAAATCGTTCCGGCACTTAGAAAATTTACGGGATCCGTATCACGACAAGATTTTTGGTAGAATTTATTTGATTTTTTGGACTTAGAAAAATTTTGGCTTTCGGCTAGTAAAATATTTTCAACACTTAGAAATTTTTCGAGATGAGGAAACCGAAAAAAAATTGGGACTTAGAAAATTTTTGGGAATTTGGAAACATGATAAAATATGTTGATGTTTATTTTTGCTTTGAACCAAAATTTCGGAAAATTCGTCGAAATTACAGGAAATTTCTTCATTGAAATTTTGAAATTCGAAAGTCGGTTTTTAATAATTATTGATATACCCCCTACAAAAATCGTTCCGGCACTTAGAAAATTTACGGGATCCGTATCACGACAAGATTTTTGGTAGAATTTATTAGATTTTCAGGACTTTGCGAAATTTTTGCTCTCAGCCAGTTGAATATTTTTCAACATTTTGAAAAATTATTTTGATAAGAAACATTACCAGGCTTTTTGAAATTTTACTGTGGATTTTTGGACTTATGCAATTTTAGGAATATTTTCATAAACTTTTATTTTTAATAAAAAAAAAATGGAATATAGAGACTTTGGATTTTTCGTGATTTGGAAAATTATTGTGACATTTTGGCGATTCAACGCTTTCTCCACAATTTTTTAATGAGTTTTTAAAGTAAAATAATTTTTCAACTTTGAAAAATCTTGTTTTGATGTAAGTGCGTATATTCCTGCAATATTACTCATATTTGTGAAGAGGAAGAAGGGGGGGGGGGTCTGAATTGTGGCGGGGTGCATTAAAAACCAATAAAATTATTTTTGGGATCAAAATCTACTTTATGAACTTGATATGATTTTTGGAAGATTTCAGTTGTTTGCTACTATAAACTCAACTTGATGTGGCATTGTTGGTCAAATAAACTCAACAAGATTTTTCGCAGATACGCCTCGAACAATTTATGTTCGTGGCCATGTTCGGTTATCTCTTAACCATACCCTGGGGTGAACTTGACTTGTTCGTGTTTTTACGAACATGGGTAGATTTTTCCAAGATGCAACTTTCTGCCCGGGATGGGTAGATTTTTCCAAGATGCAACTTTCTGCCCGGGCAACTAAAAAAAAAAAATCACTAAGTTAAAGCACAAAAAAAAAATAATCACCTTATCCTAATCCTAATCTAACCCTAGCACAGCCAGTCTTTCGAGGGCATCCTGGAAAATGCCCTCACGTTCCTGTTTGTGCAATAAATTGTTGGGAGCACTATGCTAAGAAGGTTTGGTGCTCCAGGACTCTCTGGGATGAGCCATCGTATTTCCACAAATGCCCTGGCCACTACTTGCCGTGGTTATAGCGCCACAACTCGCTTACTGTTGATATAAAAAAGAATATAAGTAATTTTAATCAAAACATGGTTAAACTAGGTGTGCTTTGTTGAACTTGACATTGTAAATTAAAACTTGAATTAATTAGACCATGTTACACTAAGTAATATCAAAATTATTTTAATAAATTAAAAAAATAAAACTCACCTTTTAATCAAACCGTTCGACGCACGAACACACGCGCATCAACGGAAACACCTTTCCTGTTTGTGCTTACCTATTCATATTCGACGGATACGCCGCTCCCTGTACCATCAAGAAGGCAGCAGCCCCTTCGTCGTCGCCCTGTGGTGTGCGTGTGTGTCACACCGCCACTGTCCGCCTTCTGCTCCAGTCCCAGCGGTCCCCAATCCGTGAGAATCGTTTTTCAGTTTTTTCGATTCGCCTCTCATGTTTTCGTACAATGAAAACAACCCCCTTCCCGTGCACTCGATATTTATGTTTCCTTCATTTAAGAATTTGTGTGTTAAATATTTCTCAAAACAAACCTGTTATTTAGGCTGAAAATTATAATAAACATGCCAGGAACGCATCGCAGCGTACAGTCATCCCACATATTCGGAACACCCACAAATTCGGAACACTTTTGTGACAATTTGTCAATAGCATGCCAAATGCTGCTTTTCTCTCGACCCTACTATTTTTAGGATCTTTATTTGGAAATTTTCTTACTATTTCACTGGTAAAAGTAGTACTTTTTTATTTTATCCAGAGCACTAAAACACTGCCTCCAAATTGCATATTCCATGATTGTGGAATGTTATTGTGCCTCCCACAATTGTGGAACACCTGAACTTAACTGATATTTTCACAAAAAAAGTTATCAGACCATGGATAAAACATCACTAGGCTTGCGATTCATTGGTTGCAGTGTGTGAAGTCATTATTTTGTTACAAATATGTACTCCTGTAGAGATCCAAAGTTTGTTTACATCCGTAAGAAAAAAGTGTTCCGAGTGTGTGGATTTCCAGGGTCAAAATTTTTCTTCAAAAACTTGATATAAAAGTTAAAATTTGCAGTTGATCGATACAGCATTCGAAAGATCGCAAGAAAAGCTTTCAAATGAAGGTAAAAGCGAATCAATAAGTTCAATTAGCGATTTGCTGTGATTTTTTGAACATTGGCCAATCTGTAAACTGTTCCGAATATGAGGGATGACAAACGAAAACGACGACGACGACAAAATTCCAAGCAGAGAAACAGCGCGCGTTAAACAGGCAGACAGGCAGGCAGATAGGCAGCAAGCTCGTGAGCGAGTTTGAACCTGAGAGAGAGCACGTGTGTGTACGAATTGTAAATAATCATCGTTGTTAGGTAGCCCCTTACAGCTGGCCTTGCAAAAAGGGTCAGTTTTGGGCGTTAATAACTTCGCGGGAAAAAATCCTAAAAATATGGTGTCTTCGGGAAAGTTGTTCTAAATTTAATGAAGGTTCTACATTTGAGAAATGGTGTGGCCTACCATAGTACATGTTTTCAAAATAGTAATCTTAAGACAAACCTTACCAAATGGAAAATATTTCAAAAATAAATCGAAATTCTATCAATGTCACCCCGGTTTACGGTACCTCAAAATAAAACCATTTCAATAAACCCAAAGGAAAAATATATCTCAAAATCTGCAACATTGGATTTGCTGCAGAAAATGTCACATTTTATAACATTTTTTGCAGCAAGCCCGTAGATGATTTTTGCCCGCGTGTAAACATGTCAGCGATCTGCAGTTCTCACCAACACATATAATGCTGGCCCGTCCCCGAGCAACACTCCAAAGAGAAGCATATGTTGGTGCTCTTTCACTCATTTTTCATCAAGTGTCCATGGCGCGGTGGTAGCGTGTCGGATCAATAACCAAGAAGTTGGTGGTTCAATCCTCGTTCTGCTAAGTGTTTTTTTTGTGAAATACAACCAAAAAGCCGTCGGTAATGTCGATAATTGTCGGTAACGGGCAAAAATGTCATACCCCTATATCGCAAAAAAATGCATGAGGACAGATTTCATGCAGAATCTGATATACTTTAATTCCGCCATGCATCACAATCATGCGACTGCCAGTTGGGTATACCAAGTTGAGGTCTTCTGGATTTTTGAACATTGCTTGAATACCGACCGAGCCACGTAGCCCAGTGGTAACGCGTCCGCCTTGTAAGCGGTAGATCGGGGTTCAAATCCCGGCTCGGTCCAATACAACTGGTGATCTTTCCCCTTCTGGATTCGATTGCTTAGTAAAGGGAAGGTTGTGCATCGTCACAAACTGGACCTTATCATGACACCTTAGGAAGACAACCTATGGAATGTTAACATTAACCTTAACATGTTATTATCAAGTTGATTAATAACTGTCACTAAATCCGCTTTGTAAATGCCGGCCTCATACTCTTCACGGGTTGAAACGTAAGAGCCGGACTAACTCACAAATAAAAGAGGAACATTACAAATTTAGAATATTTATTGTGTGCTTCAGCCCACTGTTCTGCCCTAACCTCTACTTTCTCTACTCATTCTTCCTCCACCACTCTCTTCACCTCTGCCATCTCGTCGCACAGCCTACTTCTGCTCCACGTGGCCGTCTCATCAGCCGTCCCATCTTCGGCTGGTTCTGCTGGATCACCGGCCACGCCGTCGATCTCTCCCGGCCAGCCGCGATCGTCATCGTCGTTGCGCGAGCCCGATTCCTGTTGCGCAGATCTCTTGGCGACGGCGCAGATTCTTGTATGACACGTTTGGGTTCGCAATTCTGAGCGGTGCCACGGATTAGCGTGCGGCGATGCAGGTCCTCCTCCGGATTCGCTTGTTCTCGGCAGCTGACGTCGTCCTGCCTCCAGCTCGACGAACTCCGGTTGAATTCGTCCGGACTCCGGCGACGACGCAGATCTTGCGCGGCCTCCCGCCGCTCGTCGGACTGTGTCCGATTGTTGATGTTTATCGCCTCGACCCGGGTATGTGATTGGGGAGACTCGCAGCGGGATTCGGCCGGGATTTGTTCCCGTCCACCGAGTAGAACATGCGCCGCGTGGAACCGAAACTTTTCCTCGCGGACTCGGCGAACGCGACCGATTTATTTGCTGGCCAAAGATGAACTTCCCGAGCGTTGACGTTTGTGCACGGTCGAGACCTACCGTCTCTCTCCCCTGCTACTTACGCTCCGCTCTAATTTTGCTCTCCCACTCTCGTGCTCTTCTCACAGTGTAGGACCGGAAATATTCCATCTGCGTTGGTATGCTTGGTATTTGACAGATGTTGCTCGACGGGGATCGGGATCGGCGAACACGCGGTACACGGTGGGCAGAATTTGGGCGTTTATCGTTTTAATTACATATTTTTAATACAAATTACAATTGATTTTCCCCGATTTTACTCAAAACGCATTACAAACGTAACAGGGTGTTCCCCTCAAGAACAGGAAAAGATTTACTTTTACTTTTAAATATCAAAACTTGGTATTGCCATGGTTTTGTTTTTAAGTATTCCCGCGCCCTTGGAAAATCAGATTTTGGTATTCCTATGGTCTTCTACATATATGATTTTGGTATGATTTCATGGTATTTTACCATCTATTACCGGGCTACCAAGAGCACATTTTGGTCGCTGGTATTTGCACAAGTAATACCAAAATTTGGTATTTTCATACCAATTTTAGTGCAGCAGTTGCAGTTAGTGAAAAAACGGAAATGAACCATACCCGAACATGGGTAAATAACAAGGGAAATGCGTAATAATACCTTTCTCTGGTATCAATACCAAATTTTGGTATTCCTGGACCCTTTAAAATTTGTCTTAAGGATTATGCAAGAGCAAAATGTGCTATCATACCAATTTGAGGTATTGTTTTGATATTGCAAAATTGCAGAATTTGTCAATGGTCGAACACCACATTTTGGTATTCTTTTCGTATTACAGTATTTTATCAAATTCCTCTGAAACTATGGGAAAATTTTGACCAATTTTGACCAAATAATTAATTTTGCGCTAAAATGATGTCTGAAAGGGAATGCTTTCATTGAAAACCGGAAATTTCAAACTTGATTTCAAACATTTTTGATATACCCCCTAATGAAATGACTTGAAATTGTGGAAAATTTTATAAGTCAGGATACCACATTTTGGTATTATTTTGGTATTAAAGTGTTTTATCAAATTCCTCTGAAACTATGGGAAAATTTGGACCAATTTTGACCAAATAATTAATTTTGCGCTAAAATGATGTCTCAAAGTGAATGCTTTCATTGAAAACCAGAAATTTTATACTTGATTTCAAACATTTTTGATATACCCCCTAAAGAAATGACTTGAAATAGTGGAAAAATTTCTAAATCAGGATGCCACATTTTGGTATTATTTTGGTATTGAAAGGTTTCAACAAATTCCTCTGAAACTATGGGAATTTTTTTTATAAATTTTGATGAGATAATTACTTTTGCGCTAAAATGACTTGAAACCCAAACATGTTAAAGCTGATTTTCAATTTTTTTTACATACCCACTAAATTTTTTTTTAAAACGTTGAAATTTGTCTAAGTTGGGATAACCAAATACTTTGAAAAACGAGTTAATCGACATATTATTGAATTTTGGTGAATTTCAATCCAGTTTCATTTTAATAACACTTATTTTTCAATCTTGTTATTTTTTAAAATCTTCAAGAACTTCAAGCACAGGCCGTTCATCAACGACAAATGCATTCGATGTGGTGAAGAATATCACTAAGAACAACAAGGAATGATCAGGTGAGTAGATTTGGCTGTTGCATATGGATCATTTCCGTTTTTTTCACTAACTGCAACTGTTGCACTAAAAATGGTATGAAAATACCAAATTTTGGTATTTCTTGCGCAAATAACAGGTACCAAAATGTGTTCTTGGTTGCCCAGTAATAGATGATATAATACCATGAAATCATACCAAAATCATGTATGGATATCGCAAAACACACTTGTGACATTGACCAATTTATCATCAAAATGATCGTGCACACTTGTGACACGTCATACATGTTGTTGGAAAATGTGGATTTATTTTCTTGTTTTTCACAAATTTATATTGATACACACTTTCTAAAGACATATAACACCCTGAGGACGTTCCGTCGCTTTGCGGCGGTCCTCTCTCAACCCACACGGCGCAAGCTGGTCCAAGCTGTGATAGTGCCGATGTTTACCTACTGTGACATTGTCTACTATAACGGGCTCTCTGCGGCGCTTAACATTCCAACGCCCAAGGCTCCAAAAAAGTTGGAACGTTAACTTCAACTCAATGCCACACTGGGAAAAAAGGGACCCGTAGCCCCATGAATTAGATGCCGCTGAAATTTTAACTTGGAAATATATGTTTATTATGTAAAAAAATCCGGGGAATCGAATGGTGATGGTTTCGTCTGCCGGAGATAATGGGAAAGGGTCCATTTTGTCCAAATATCCCCTAAAATGCAACCTTTTTATATTATATGCTACATTACGAGAAATACCGCAGGTTTTTAGACTTCAAAATAAGTGAACTTTATGTAAAAAACTATGACAAATCGATTGGTGAAGGTTTCACGTGCCGGAGACACCGAGAAAGGTCTCATTTTGCCCCAATTAACCCTATATTCGATTTTTCATGTAATTTGCTCCACATCGTAAAGTGCCACAGTTTTTCAGACTTCAAAATAAGTGAACTTTATGTAAAAAACCATGACAAATCGATTGGTGAAGGTTTCACGTGCCGGAGACACCGAGAAAGGTCTCATTTTGCCCCAATTAACCCTATATTCGATTTTTTCATGTAATTTGCTCCACATCATAAAATGCCGCAGTTTTCCAGACTTCAAAATAAGTGAACTTTATGTAAAAAACCATGACAAATCGATTGGTGAAGGTTTCACGTGCCGGAGATAATGGGAAAGGGTCCATTTTGCCCCAATTATCCGTATATTCGATTTTTTCATGTAATTTGCTCCACATCGTAAAGTGCCGCAGTTTTTTAGACTTCAAAATAAGTGAACTTTATGTAAAAAACCATGACAAATCCACCCTAACACGGCGTACACAGCAAATAAAGTAGTAATCCAGCTGCGTGTAAAAGGCCTGGGTGTAAAATAAATATTGCATTATTTTAAGCAATTCTATGTGATTTTACACCCTGAAATATGTAGCCCATCAGTATGGGAATCCTACTTGACCGAAATGTCAAGCTCATATATGCGTTTATCCTTTCAATTCTTCATCGGTCTGATGGCCGAGCGGGCTAAGGCACCAGCCCTTACTGTTGGTGCTGGGTTTGAATCCCGTCGGTTGCAACTTTTTTTTGTGTGTAGAAAAATTGTACATGCAGTGTGTAATATTAAGTGTTTATTTTGACTTGACGAAGGTGATGTGCATGCTTTTGCATGCGATTTTACCATCGGATTTTTTGCTGTGTAGGTCACCCTAACGGCCAAACAAAAAAATACGGGTTCATTTATTTTGACCAAGGAACCCTCAGAAAATTTTTGAGCCCGATAGGAGAACTTTTTTTCGATTCATGCTGTTTTCGTGGGGAATTGCTGCATAGTTTTAGAGGAATTTGATAAAATACTGTAATACCAAAAGAACCACCAAAATGTGGTGTTCGACCATTGACAAATTCTTCAATTTCGTAATATCAAAACAATACCTTAAATTTGTATGATAACACATTTTGCTCTTGCATAATTCTTAAGACAAATTTTGAAGGGTCCAGGAATACCAAAATTTGGTATTGATGCCAGAGAAAGGTATTACACTCAACCCCCGGTGGTTGGTCACTTTTTCGTTTGACACTTTTTTAGTTTGTACCCCGTTGGTTGGTCAAAGTCAAACTAAAAAGTGACGAACTGTGTGTGTGTGTGTGTGTGTGTGTGTGTGTGTGTGTGTGTGTGTGTGTGTGTGTGTGTGTGTGTGTGGTGTGGTCCAATCCAATACCCGCTAACCGGTAGCAAAATTATGGGAAAGTATAATTTGTATCAGACTTTGTATATGCCGAATGCTGATACAACTTATCTCAGTCCCGGGTATTAGGTGGTGATAGCCCTCGCGCTGCTTCCAACGACCCATTTCAGTATGACAGAGCTCCTTGCGGTCCAATTCCGAGGTCGCTGGGCATTGTTCGGCCCCGCCTAAACATAGAAGCAAGCATCTGAAGGAAACTCGATCTATATTTAGACTTCCAATCCCTTCAGGCAAATCAGGGACCAGCACGTATTTAATATGAGAAGATGGCATGTTTCAACACTACGGATCAATTCACTGATAGAGTGTAAACCTTCTGATGGCCGACTGCTTTGCGTCCCAGACCACCAATCCAAAGGTGTGAGTTCGAATCCCACCTGATTCATTTACGTTTTTTTGTTCATATTCAATGTTCAAATTCTTGATTCCAAATTTCAAAGGTACCGACCGGGATTTGATCCCTGAACCTTCTGCTTGTGAGGCAGAAGCCGTAACCATTAAGCCACGGAGCCGGTTACACAAACTAAAAAGTGACGAACTGTCACTTCTTACATGGCGCTCTCGCACACTATCAAAACAAACGTTTGGTAGTGTGTGTGAACTCCGTATAAAAGGAGTGTCAAACTAAAAAGTGGCCCCGTTCGTTTGACAACAGTTGGTGTCAAACCATCGGGGTTTGAGTGTATTACCCTTGTTATTTACCCATGCTCGGGCAGCGTCAGTGTTAATTTGGTCGAAGTGTGCTAATTCATTGGCAGATCTGATTCTAGTTGTAATGTACGACAAGACTATTGACGGACGTGACAGGACGAGGGCCCAGTTAAGAGGTTTCAACATCAACGATGTGCGGCTGGCACCTTCCAAAAAAATTGCTACGGTTAAACACAGAAATTTGAAATGAATCATTTGAAAAACAACTAATTCATAACAACATAAACGCCTCTCAAAATCCAGTTGCGTTTCGGGTGTGATATCGAGGAAGATGTTCTTTAATAGCGGAGGTACACACTAGGGTGACAAAAAATATTTTTTGGGTAATCCTCTTTCTATGTTCATTTAGACAAATTAAGTATCAGTGCTAAATATGAGTCAAAGGACAAACCGGTTTTGGCTCAACGTTTAAAATGCATGAACGATTAAAAAAAATCAAAATTCACACAGATGCTTAAAATAACCCAAAAACCGTTTTCCGCTTGTGAAGCAGGGAGTCATTTTTTCTGGGCACCCTAGTGCACACTCATCCAACTGCTTTTCGCACATACTCGTTCTCACCCATTCATAAAATTGTCGATAAAGTTTAAAATTAGAATGAAACGAGAGAAGCATAAAAAAAACAAAAATTAAGTTCCCCACAGAACTGCACATGTTGGAAATACCAAAACATCCCATATTAACTCAGGGCGGACGTTACGCATCGGCGAACGTTAATGATCGTGTGGTCCGCCCTGGAACCGCCCTGGCGGACAGAAGGCGGGCAGCCAGGGCGGTTAGAATTTGACGTTTGATTTTTTTCAATTTCGTTCAAACTGTTTCAATATCGTTCGCCCCTCAATCGCCGCGGCGAGCCAATGACTGAATGCCGTGGCGGTTTGCATCTGAACGAATTTATTTCGAATTAAACATTTCAGTCAGTTTTCAACGAGCTTCGGCGGGTGTTGTTATTTAATCGGTGGCTGCTGATTTTCGTTGTTAACTTTGTGTTGGGAAAGGTGTTGTGTTGTTTAGATTCTTTACTTATGTAAACAAATAGTTAAAAGTGCGTTTGAAATGGTGATTGAAGGTTGTTTTACAAGAATAATCGTTATTGTTGTTGTAATTCATGTGACACCCCTTATAAATATTGTTGGCAGATGTGCAATCATTAGAAATTTTGAAATTTGAAATGTTTCATTATCGTTATGATTTGATTTGTTATTTTTTGTTTGTTTGTATAACAATTTGGTGGACATTAGGGTGGTCCAAATCCGGACTGTTTTGGGGCTACCCCCTGAAATCAATGATTGACCCATCACTAGGCTAAATTCCAAATTTGATCTCATTCTGACCACGGGAACCCCTCCCTACAATCGCTTAAAGCTTGTATGGGAAAAATCGTCAAAATGTATGGAGAAAAGCAACTGTTTTACTTTTTTACCTGTGTAAGGCGCCATAGTTATCCGATTCTTACCATTTCTCAAATGTAGAACCTTCATTAAATTTAGAACAACTTTCCCGAATACACCATATTTTTAGGATTTTTTCCCGCGAAGTTATTAGCGCCCAAAACTGACCCTTTTTGCGCGACCAGCTGTAAGGGGCTACCTAACAACGATGTTTATTTCCAATTCGTACACGCACGTGCTCTCTCTCAGGTTCAAACTCTCTCACCAGCTTGCTCGCCTGCCTGCCTATTTACCTTAGCGCGCGCTGTTTCTCTGCTTGGATTTTTGTCGTCGTCGCACGGGGTTGGGCACAAGGTTGATCCGTAGCGCATTGGATTAACTACCGTAAATATTGGTAAATATTGGTAAATACAGGTAAATATGGTTGATCGAATACATGCACGACAACTGGAACGAAATTTGGTTCAGTGTGGATAATGACAGTTCAGAAATGTCACTTTTTGGTTCTCTTCATTTACAAACTGTCACTGCTCCACATTTATTTTTCTGGCTCGAGGGAAATTACCGGTGCTCTTCGAAGATTGGACCAGAATCGAAAGCACCTGAGGCAAGAATCAAACGCGGTTAGTGTCGTAATTGATACAACCGCCGAGTACGTCAAGGATTTTGGTGCCACCGAATCGAGTCTGAACTGCTAACTCCCGTGGCCCGGCCTCAGCTCGGCTTTCACGTTTGCCGGGAAACGCTGCGGGCGAATGAATTTCAGTTACAAGACTTCAGTGGAGCGTCACAGGAACATCAGAAAACTTAAAGGCTGTAACGGGCGGGGGTTGTCTAGAGGTTTTGCCAAGAACCAAGTCTACTAATATGCGCCAGGCCGATGACGGCCGCGGACCAGCAAGATCTAAATGCATTAAAGCCCGACCCAGCTGCTCAACTCAGGGCAGGTGGAAAAGGTAACGGTGCCACCGAGTCACCGTCAGCAACCGACAGGTGGTATGAACCGAGATGGTAAAAGATTTCCCGACCCTTTCAATCACCAGTTAATGTTTCGGGAAATCTTTTACCAGTTACATTTGGCGCCCAACGCGGCTTCCGTTTTGGGCCCGATCAAGGGTGGTTACAACAATAAACTGCAGGAGAAACCCGTCCAATTTGTCGTTACCATTGCAACATTAACAAAAACTCGGCCTGCGACGTCCGATGCCCCGACGCAACTTCCCGTTGTTTTGAGCAAAAGGAGATTCTGGTACGACGGATCTCGGTTGAATGTTTGTATCAAAAAATATAAATTTAACAACCTAAATGTATACCCTTTTTTCAATGATTTCAACTAGCTTCCTGCCCTGGCCAGCGTGAACCGTATACACATTTCAAAACGCATGACCCCGTTTGCGGTGGAACCGTACCTAACGTTTAAGGCGCAGTCGCAGGAGGGGGAGGCAGAGGGGGGTTTTATTTTATGTTTTCATTAAAAATAACAATCCAAAAAAAAAAAAACTGAAAATACAAATATAAAAAAACGCGTGACACGTCCTGGTACAGCTGACGAAGATCGCGTTCCGGTCGGTCGTGTTGCACGTGTGGCACCGGTAAAAGTCGTGCATCGGAAAGGACGTGTGCGAACTGATCTTGTACAGAAATTACCTCCCGGATACGGCCTTCTCCACCTCGTCCTGTAAAATCGAAACAAATGATGAGTTGGGTTTCTCTGATCGGTTTTGCACTGAACTTACTTGGTTGTTGCCACGGGTGATCGGCTGGACACCACTGGCCAGACACAGGCCAACGAATTTGTTGTTAAAGATCTGGTTGAATTAGGTTTTGGCCACCCCAAATTTTGTTCCCGCGGATCACCGGGTCGCTACCGGTACGGATTTGCACGTCTAAGTACAGGTGACTGACGATTGTCACAAAAGTACGAGCCAACTTGTTTACCAGAGTTGATGAAGATTGGTTATGTTATGAACTTTGTTTGTAAACAAACCGCAGCGCGCGCTTCTGCATTGACAACCACGGCTCGTGACCACACTGAAATAAATTTTATGAAGGAATCGCGTATCGCCGTAAATATGGATGCACATACGGATTAACATATGCGATATAAGCAATATATGTAAAGTAACCACCTCGTGCGTCGTCGTCGTTTTCGTTTGCTGCGCTGCGTTCCCGGTATGTTTATTATAATTATCAAGATATATTTCGATATTTATTTCGAGATATAAAATTAAATGTAATATGTGATTAACAATTGATATCATATTATCAGAGCGTGTGTGAGAGAATACAATTTTCGATAAATTAGTTCCTCCATGAATTGACCAAGACACCAACCTAAACATTGTGATCGCTGTGATGTTCGAGCTTCTACTGTTGTCATCAGTCATCGCCAGTCTGTCATCGCCAGCTGTCAGTGTCATCAAGGGGAACCGGACGTTGAGCTCGAACACGCGGGATTGGCGTTTGGCAAAAAGCTATAAAAGCCGTGAACGCCCTCGTATAGCTCTCTAATTTTCACCAGCTATTTGAGTCCAGAGGAGTGAAGAACCGGTAGCCGCCCAATTCATCCGTCACCAAATGAAAAGGGCGTAGTTTCGCAGATTTTCTTAAATCTAAATAGTTAAAACTTAAAGCTAGTGTGTGTGTGTGTGGTCCAATCCAATACCCGCTAACCGGTAGCGATATTATGGGAAAGTATAATTTGTATCAGACTTTGTATATGCCGAATGCTGATACAACTTATCTCAGTCCCGGGTATTAGGTGGTGCTAGCCCTCGCGCTGCTTCCAACGACCCGTTTCAGAATGACAGTGCTCCTTGCGGTCCAATTCCGAGGTCGCTGGGCATTGTTCGGCCCGCCTAAACATAGAAGCAAGCATCTGAAGGAAACTCGATCTATATTTAGACTTCCAATCCCCTCAGGCAAATCAGGGATCAGCGCGTATTTAATATGAGAAGAAGATAACATGTTTCAACACTACGGATCATTTCACTGCTAGAGGCTAGTATGCTGATCGGAAGGAAAGGGGTCAAGAAACAGCTTTACGAACAGCAGAACAAAGGAGAGAGAGCGATTTCTTGGGGCTTTTCTTCACCCTCTCTGACTTGCTTGCGCTGCCGCTGCTGCCCATTTGATTTTTTCTTGACCGGTTCCTTCCGAAGTGCGTATACCGCTTAGAGTGTAAACCTTCTGATGGCCGACTGCTTAGCGTCCCAGACCACCAATCCAAAGGCGTGAGTTCGAATCCCACCTGATTCATTTTCGTTTTTGTTCATATTCAAAGTTCAAATTCAAAGGTACCGACCGGGATTTGATCCCTGAACCTTCTGCTTGTGAGGCAGAAGCCGTAACCATTAAGCCACGGAGCCGGTTAATAGTTAAAACTTAAAGCTAGTGCCGTTAAAAACAGTGAAACGTTACACGATTAAAATCTAGCTTAAAAACAATTAGTACGGGTTCTGTGAAGTCCACCACGTTAAGCCTAGGTGACCTGTGTTGAAGACACACCACGGTGAAGTAGATCCTGGCTGAGCCATATACTTCCGGAACTGTAACGTACGCCCGACCCGAGTGAGAGTGGTGGACAGTGCATGCGGAAGAAAAGTGGTCTGAACAGGGCGCGTGAAGTGTTGCGACACGAATCGCATGAGTGTAACGTCCGTCAAATCTGGAACCCTGTTCGAACTGGTGTGTCCTCGCTCGGGTCTCGACCACGAAGATAGTGCGCGCGTGTACCACTTCCCGGACTGCGGAACGAACCGCCATCCGTAACCATATGGCAAGCTACCAAAAACTGTAAGTTTTCCCTTGCCAAGTGTGGGAAAGTGGCCCTGCGGGGTGAAGCATGAACGTGTCCGGTGGCAGCACCGAGGAAGCCATCGGTGTGATACTGGCGATGACCCGAAGGAGATCACCAGGCGAGCAGCAACATCAGTAGCAGCAACGGCCGCAACGTGACCCTTAGCGTCTACCATGCTGAGGTTTTCTTAAATAAAATGCGCAAGTACTAGTAAATCCCCCTTTTCTTTCCCTTCCTGGATCAGTTTTCCCCTTGTTACCCATGATTACTCCCCAATAAACAAAAATGTATGGTCTAAATCTATTTCAAGTTGTGTCGTCTTTTCTTTAAATGTTGTTCAAAGAGATCTTGTTCCAGCTAATTTCCCCTGATAAAGTGACGTTTCCGGTAAGTGTAAAGTGAAAGATTTGTAGTTTGTGTAGAAACCTCCGGAAGACACGTGCCGCCCTATGGAGCAATCCCCCTAAGGGACTCCATGTGCTCATCTCATATTTAACCCCAGAATAGTTAATTACTATCAAGGTAAACAGGCAGGCAGGCAGGCAGCGAGCAAGCTCGCGAGAGAGTTTGAACCTGAGAGAGAGCACGTGCGTGTACGAATTGGAAATAAACATCGTTGTTAGGTAGCCCCTTACAGCTAGCCGCGCAAAAATGGTCAGTTTTTGGCGCAAATAACTTCGCGGGAAAAAATCCTAAAAATATGGTGTCTTCAGGAAAGTTGTTCTAAATTTAATGAAGGTTCTACATTTGAGAAATGGTAAGAATCGGATAACTATGGCGCCTTACACAGGTAAAAAAGTAAAACAGTTGCTTTTCTCCATACATTTTGACGATTTTTCCCATGCAAGCTTTAAGCGATTGGAGGGAGGGGTTCCCGTGGTCAGAATGAGCTCAAATTTGGAATTTAGCCTAGTGATGTGTCAATCTTTGATTTCAGGGGGTAGCCCCAAAAAAGTCCGGATTTGGACCACCCTAGTGGACATGGTAAAAAGTAAATCTTTCCCAAATACCCTATAAGGGAAACCACTTGAAGAGTATCGGGGTGGCATTTACAAAGCGGATTCTGTGGTAATTTTTACTCAATTAATGTTTATGTTTATATTTGTGTGAATGTTAACACTCCAAAGATTGCGGGTTCAGCAGCAGCAGTGGAGGCGATTAGTGGTGCAAAAATTTCTCCAGCAGCGATTTTTGTCTTTCCTTTGTTTGACGTTTTTTAAGTGTGCATGATGCAGGACGTGGATAGGAAGTAATTTCAATGGGGTACGGACAGGGGTTTTGCACAAAATAGCCGCCAGGTTCGCATGGTTTTTACGCTAGATCCCTCTGGTGGAAGGTTTGTGAAACTTATCTTAAAACATAGATGGCAGCACCATACCCAAATAAGCTTACCGTATGCAAACCAAATACCAGCATCATTTGATTTTTAATCAAACTTGCTTTTTTAAGTAATTTACACTAATTCAACAATCAAAAACTATTGATACAATATTATTATCAACTTTGAAAGTAAATTCAGGAATTTAAAAAAAAGAAATTTGCCATAAACCAACTATTTAACAAAAAATACCTGCAGTACAGTAAAAGGTGCGCTGACTGTTTGCCTTGTTTGCATCAGCAAACGTCAGATTGTTTTGTTTGTTGTGATTCGTATTTTTTTGCAAAAGGATGATTATTTTCGCAGCGAGAACCCGCAAGTTCAGGAACCACCGGATTAGGGCGGCTCGGATCAATCTCCTCTCCGTCGGATCAAACCGTAACGTGCCGACAGTCCTGAGGCGGGACCTTCCGGGCGGAAGATGACCAAACGGTGGTTTAGGAAAAGCGGCGAAAGCGCGGACGTCGAGGAGGAGCTGTGGCAAGAGTTGCTGGATGTTAGCGCCGAGTTCAACTTTCTGCTAAACAGTTAGTGCTGGTGGAGAAGCGCAAAAAGGACGAGAATGTTGGTACTCCAGAAAATTACCAGCCGGCGTGAGTTCCGGACATGGAAGCAAAATGGGAGAAAAAGTGTGGAGGTGAAATGTAAGGTGATGGTGCGGAACTGCAGGTCTTTTGATTGTTAGTTTGAGAGAGTTACTTTTGAAATTTCTCTGTCTAATCTTTATTTATAAGTTACGGAAATTGCTTTCCACATAATTGATCGACGCCACCAACATCGTCAGCACAGCCGGCAACAGTAACCCAAACTGCGAACAAAGCTAAACTTCGTTTACCTCGCCGCGATTAAAGCAAGTAGCTCGATTATTGCTTTGCAAGCAAAACCTCAGTACCTCGTGTGTGAGGCTCTGGGGGACTTTTCGATCACAATAAAAGCAGAACGTTTTGGACAGTCAAACTGAACACTTTGGAGTAATTAATCAAGAGAAAACCACCCTTGCATAATGGGAATTTCATAACTGGCGCAGTCGAGTCTTCGCCGGAAGGTGGCTGTGCCCAGTGATTGAAGTGGTCGTTCGCGAAAATCTCGGTAGTGAGACCAAAAGTGCAAGTTAATGCGAAAAACACGGCAGTTGTTCATTCAGCAGAAATTCGTCACCAACGGCTCTGGAGATCAGGAGTGAAGCAGCCAAGGAAATTACCTGGTGAAGCAGCCACCGACCGAAGAAGATGAACCAACGTTATCCACTGGATACTTCGGCAAGAGGCGTGATACCATCGTGTGCACATCGCGAAAAACTCAGAACCGAGTTCAGGAGCGCAGCACGACATGGATTTCAACACCTTCGACGAGGGAGACAAAGGAACAGCGTTACCCGGATTTTCAACAAGCAACAAAATTTAAAGTGAAAAAAATCTAAATTCAAAATTCAAAAATATTTTTTCCAAATTTGATAAGTTAAGTGAGTGTGTGTGTGAGTAAAAACAAAATCAGCAATTCGGAAATCATTTAAATAATTCAGCATGATCAGATTAACTAATTTAACAAAAGGAAAAAACACGATTCAAAATTTATTTTTTTAGAAGGTGTGTGAGTGATAAAAAAAAACAAAGAAAACCATTTCAAAATTATGCAGCAAAAAAAAATCAGTTAATCGAGTGTGTTTGAAATTGTTGTGAGGAAACATTACAATGAAATAATAGTTTGTTTGTAATAGCTAATTACAAATCTCAATTTGTAATTCAGAGTTACAAAAGTGTAATAATAAAGATGTAATTAAGGATTACGTAATCTTTGATTACAAATATTTGTAACACTTAATTACAAAACAGCAACAACTATAATGTTTCAAAAATCACCAAAGAAGCTTGAGATATTTCAAACTCGCTGAGTGACCTGTTTGGTAGTTCTTTCCGATGGAAAATTTATGTGCAGTCGATACGGATCGGGACGATCCTTTCTTGGTGAGGGAGCAGTTACGGAAATTGCTTTCCACATAATTGATCGACGCCACCAACATCGTCAGCACAGCCGGCAACAGTAACCCAAACTGCGAACAAAGCTAAACTTCGTTTACCTCGCCGCGATTAAAGCAAGTAGCTCGATTATTGCTTTGCAAGCAAAACCTCAGTGCCTCGTGTGTGAGGCTCTGGGGGACTTTTCGATCACAATAAAAGCAGAACGTTTTGGACAGTCAAACTGAACACTTTGGAGTAATTAATCAAGAGAAAACCACCCTTGCATAATGGGAATTTCATAACTTATATAGGTACCACTTTGACTCCATCAAGCAAGTCTCAGCGGTCGCCTTCATCCACAAGCTCGGCCCGCCGACAATATCACCGGATCGCTGCGGCAAGGTAACAGCTGCACGGCCAGCTTCAGCCTGCTGACCTCGCTGAAACCCAACCCGACACGATCGTTTTGACAAGCTGAAACTGCTGTCTAAATCATGCATCGAGCGCACGATAAAGGACAACCCGTACTAAGAGCTCAACCGGAACCTGTGATGCAATCTACTTGCGAGAGTCGAGCGTGAGTAGAGCGTCTCGCTCGAAGCCAGAGATCACCTGTGTTGGCGGGACCAAACAGCACCACTGGTTAACTAGATGACATCCTGGTGGGTGGCCGGACCGAAGAGGAACATCAGCGGAATCTGCCGCTCGCCCTCGAACGCAAGCAGGACTACGGCTTCACTGTGCGCATCGACAAATGCAGCTTCAACATGCGCCAGGTTAAGTACCTGGGCCAGATCCTTGATGCAGACGGAATCTACCCGGACCAGGATAAGATCCCGTCTCTGCACTGCTCTCTTACCGGGAGCCGTGAACTGTAACGGCAAGTACGTGAAGCAGATGCGCACCCTCTGCGAACCGATGGACCAGCTGCTCAAAGGGGCGCCAAGTTCGTGTGGTCTCCGGCGTGTCAAAAGTCATTTGATCGCTTCCGGGACTGAGAGGTCGAATCGCGCACAAGTTTCCTGACGGATCCATTAAGGCCCTTCTACCACGTGTCCCGGAGCCTGACTTCAGCCGAAAGCAACTACAGCCAGATTGAGAAGGAGGCGCTGATGTTTGCCGTGAAAAATCGTAGAGGAGGTGCGTAAGGGCCCATCGCTGCAGCCGGTTGGCCGTGTAGATGCGAGTGCCCTTTTTTGAGCCGAAGATTGCCAAAAGCGGTCTCCAGAGTAAACCGACGACCGAAAATTTTCGGTCGTCGGTTTACTCTGGAGACCGCTTTTGGCAATCTTCGGCTCAAAAAAGGGCACTCGCATCTACACGGCCAACCGGCTGCAGCGATGGGCCCTTACGCACCTCCTCTACGATTTCAAGATCTGCTACGTGTCCACGGGCAGCTTCGGCTACGCTGACATATTCTCGCGGCTGATGAATCGACACGTGTGGCCGGCTGAGGTGTTTATCATCGCCCAAATCGAGCTGGAGCACAGCATTCGGATTGTCATCAACGCGTCGCTGCAGGCTCTCCCACTCTCGTTCTAGACGGTCAAGGGTGAAACACGAACGAGAACTGGCCAGAACAGAAGTCAAGCATTACCGATCTTGAAATCCCGCAATTCTATCTCCGACGCGATGGACTGTCCGTCGCTGCGAGGTGTTTGATGTACAGTGTGAAATTGGTGGCGCCTCCCGCACCAGAAACGCACGCGGATGATCGCCCGACAGTACGAACACCGACGAGGAGGTGACCAAGCTCATCAAGACCAGCAACGAATGCGCCAGTGTAGCCAGAACCGATCGGAAGACAAATTTGGAATCCTGGCCAGCTCCGGAGAAGCCGTGGCAACGGTACAGCTGCTGGGACCACTCACGAGATGGCGAATCCGTATGCCGATGTCAAGGACTTGGACGAGCATCTGAAGCAGCTCGAACGAATCTGTTGTTGTACCTTGCATTATGTATTCTTCAAGTTTGTAAAATTTATTTAGGGACCATCCATAAACCACGTGGACACCTTAGGGGGGGGGGGATTCAGCGGTTGTCCGAAAAACGAAACTATTGGCACTACGCCCCCCGGGGCATGGCCTTCCTCTAACGTGGGATTTCTGCTCCAGCGCCTCTGACGAGACAGGAGAAACCGGGACCGACGTTTTACTTCACCATCCGATAGAAGCTCAGTGGATAAGGCGGGAATCGAACCCGCGTCTCATAGCATCATCGGGATCGGCAGCCGAAGCCGCTACCCCTGCGCCACGAGACCCACGGTTGTCCACGATCCATATAAAAAAAAATGTTTTGCATGGAAATTGTCCACGAAGGGTGAGGGGAGGGGGGGGGATGGGGTTTGAGATTTCAAAAAAGTGTCCACGTGGTTTATGGATGGTCCCTTATGACATTAAATATTATTATCGGGGTATCGGGGTAGGAACAGCGGTTAACTTAAAGACCATTGCTGTTGTATCGTGTTAAAATTTCATTTCATCTTGAAAAGATGCAAGGTCATGTGCATGGTTGATCCACTTACGCCAACTGCTCTAAACTTTTTTTGGATATTTTTTTAAATATTTTTTTGTTTAAACGGATTTTTTTAAAAACATTCTGAGTTCAATATTTTTAATGTAAAAAAATAACAAAATTAAAAAAATCTAAAAACAATTCAAAAATTTAAAAAAAATTAAATATTTCAGAAATTATAAAAATTTCAAATTTTTTAAATATTTCATTAATGAAATTCAGAAATTTCAAGATTTTTAAAGTAATCTAAAATGTCAAAATATTCAAGTTTTTCAAATTTTCAGAAATTTAAAATTTTTAAAAAATTTCAAAAAATCAAAATTTACAAACATGGCAAAAAACTGTTTTTTTTTTACTTTTTTAAAGAAAATCAAAATAAAATTGAATAAATTGCAAGTAACATTAAAAAGTCAAGAAGAAATTATCAAAAATATTTAATTTTAAATATACAGAAAAAAAAACTTTCTTTTTATTTTTATATTTAAAAAAAATTAAATTTTTGAAACTTAAAAAAAATCAATTTTTTGAATTTAAAAAAAAAACACGTATCGAGATTTTCTCGATCAATGGTAGATCGAGAAATTACGATCAAATGATCTCAATCTACTATCGACAAATTACGACTTACCATCGAAAAATTACGATCGTAATATTACGATCGAGAAATCTCGATCGTGAGTCAAGAAATTACGATCGTAATAATAATACGATCGAATGCAATAATCACCACGATAATAGTAAAATGACATAGAAAAACAGAAAAAAAATTAAAAAAAGCTGATTACAAAAATTGGAAGAGTAAAATGGCCACATACCAAACATGAAAAATATCGAACCAGTAAAATAGCAAAATGGCGTAAAAGAAAATGGCTAAATAGCTAAATAAAAAAAAGCTAAATCGCAGACTAGCAAAATAACTAAATTAAAAAAAGCAATCTAGAAAACCAGTAAAAAGCAAAATGGCAAAACAGCAAAATGACTAAATGGCAAAAAGTAAAATTGATCTAATCTAACAACATCTAATCTAAATTGAACAATAGAAAAATGGAAAGTTAAAAACCTAAAAATTGGAAAATTAAAATAAAAAAATACAAATATGAAAACAGCAAATAAAGCTGAATAAAAAAATAACAAGATAGCATAATGGCGAAATAGAAAAAAAGCTCAATTTAAAAAAAGCAAGATAGCCAACTAGCTAAATAGCAAACAAGCAGAATAGGAAAACAACATTATATCAAATCAGTAAAAAACTAAAAAAAATGGCAACTTGCAAAATAGTAAACCAGTACAATAGTAAAATTCCTAAATATCAAGATTGCAAAATTCCAAATGCAAAAAGCAAACTAGGACACCATTCAAATAGCAAAATGACTAGCAAAAAGCCAAAATAGAAGAATAGATAAATATAAAAAAAAATCAATCGAATAGTTAAAAAAAACTTTAAAAAAGATAAAAACTCAAAAAAATGCATAAATGGCGAAATAACTAAATAGAAAACTAGCAAACTGGCAAAATTGCATAATAGGAAAATAGCAAAAAAAAAAAATCTGAAAGTAGAATATCTAAAAAGTTAATAAGTAAAATTGTAAAGAGCAAAATAGTAAAATAGCCAAATAGCAAACTTGCCAAATAGGCAAAATAGCATAATTATGACAAAATAGCAAAATGTACAAAAAAAGGGAAATAGCTAAATTTTAAAAATAAAATTGCAGACTAAATTTTAAAAATAAAAAAGCTAACTAGAAAACCAATAAAAAAGCAAAACAGCAAAATGACTAAATAGCAAAAAGTCAAAATAGAAAAAATAAAATAAAAAAAGTTAAATTGAGCAATAAAAGAGTTGAACCAGCCTCCGGCTGAAAAACTCTATAATAAAGAAAAAAATAATTTACAATAGAAAAATAGAAAGTTAAAAAAAATATAAATATGAAAACAGCAAAATAGCTGAACAAAATAAAAAGCAAGATAGCATACATAATGGCGGAAAGGCAAAATAACATAATTTCAAAAAAATAGCAAGATAGCCATCTAGCTAAATAGCAAACAAGCAGAATAGAAAACTAGTAAAATTGCAAAATAGCATAATAGGAAAATAACATTTTATCAAATCAGTAAAAATTTAAAAAGTAAAAGAGTAAAATTGTTAAGAGCATAATAGTTAAATAGCCAACATGCAAAATAGTAAATTAGTTAAATATTTAGTAACATTCCTAAATATCAAAATAGTAAAAAGCAAACTAGCAAACCATGGTCAAATAACAAAATGGCAAAACAGCAAAATGACTAAATAGCAAAATGACTAAATAGCAAAAAGCCAAAATAGCAGAATAGTTAATATAAAAAAAAAAATCAATTGAAAGGTTAAAAAAAACTTAAAAAATAGATAAAAACTTAGAAAAATAAATAAATAGATGGCGAAATAACTAAATAGAAAACTAGCAAACTGGCAAAATTGCATTATAGGAAAATAGCAAAAATAAATCCAGAAAGTTGAAAAAATAATAAGTAAAGTTGTAAAGAGCAAAATAGTGAAATTGCCAAATAGCAAACTTACTAAATAGTTAACTGGCATAATAGCAAACTATTAAATGACAAAATAGCAAAATGCCAAAAAAGAAAAAAGCGAAATCGCTAAATTTAAATTAAAAATAGCAGACTATCAGAAAAGAAAAATAGCAAAATTAAAAAAAAAGCAAACTAACAAAATAGTAACACATCAAAATAGAAAAAAGGCAAAATGACTAAATAGCGAAAAGCCAAAATAGAAGAACAGTAAAATAGACGAATTATAAAAATAAAAATAGAACAAGTTAAAAATGTAAAATACAGATAGAAAAAAGCAAAATAGCTGAATTAAAATAATAGCAAGATAGCAAAATGACAAAATATCAAAAATTAAAAAAAAATATGAAGATAGCAAAATATCAAACTAGCATGACAAGGATAAGCGTCATCCACTAAAGACGAACCCCCCCCCCCTCCCCGCCCACCCACCTTACAAAATCCTATAATTTATTATGAATCGAATCGATACATCGAGAACAGGTAGTCACGCATATAGGTGATTTCATCAGCGATCGTGTCCACCGTGCTGCTTGATCTAAACGGTTGCGAACTTTCCTAGGTAGCACACGTTGATGTGCAACGTTTTTTTGAGGGTTGAGCCGTTCATCGATGCTCCGTTTTGGTTCAGACCAACATGTTCGGGATCTTCGCGACGTCCTTCTCCAGCTGTTTTCTCCATTCGGATTCGGTGTAGTTAAAACCCAAGAGTCAATGACTGTCCAGCTCCGGTCGCGACACAACAACTTCACAGTTGACGTGTAGTGCCTCATCGTCCTCAAAGTAACCGGAATGACTCTGTCAGTCCCAGTAAGCACGTCCGATTGGCCGATTCCTGCAGACATCCAGCAGACCGACCCGAACTTCCACACACTAGACCGGGTCGACGTGTTATCTCGATATTTTTCAAGCTATTAAAATCGGGACAACTACAGTTAGCCAAGAACCTTCCACAACTCCGCGGGACTTACCTGGTCTGGGTCGTCGCAGGTGATGTTGGGTATGCCGTTCCTGAGTCACAGTTCAGCCACACCGCAACGCTCGACGAGGTGAGCGCATTACGCAAGCACCCGGTCGGCTTCACCGCCGACCGCCAGACCCGGGTGACCCCATCCGATACTCCCTTCCAAAGAATCTTCTGGCTGAACAAACCGTCCGACTTTATCCGCGTCTTCGAGCATACGACCGTAATGCATGGGACGGCATCTGCGAAATCTGCAAAGATGAAGAAGAGAATTTTAAACTGGCTCGGGGCTTTACTGGATTCCTGGGAATGATGAGTTCCGATTCACTGCAAACCAAGCCGGCGCCGACGTCGATGCCACCAAGCGACGTGCGCTGTCGTAAATCGGCAAGTTCTTCGACGTGTTGAACCTATGCTCACCGGTCATCATCAAGGCCAGCGAGTTGCAGCGAGTTTGGCTCGCTGACTTGTCGTGGGATGTGTTGCTGGATAAACGACGAGTACTGGGAACAATTTTAAATCGCACTTCCCGTCGTGCGATACATCCGGATCCCACGCTATTTATTTGACTCGAGCTTCTCGGGTGCAGATTGCTGTCCAAGCTGGTGGCCAATTTCCTCGCGGCGTTGAAACTGTCGTTCCGAAACGGCGGACTGTGGTCGGACAGCCAGGTGATTATGACGTGGCTCAAGAAAAAGCTAGATTAACAGCTTCAATCGTTCGTCCGCAAGCGTGTCGCCGAGATTACAACTACATTTGGCTGTGAAGACCTTACGTGCGCACCACGGAGAACTCTGCCGAATTGGTATCCGTGGCATGTTTCTCGTCCCGCCGAACTGAACCTTTCGTAGTCCATCGTTTGGCCTTTCTGTTTTGCCCCCTCTAAATGGTTGCCTTAGTAGTCGATCGAGCTTCCGAATCTGAACAGGGTGGTTCCGAACGATCCCTCCGAGCCAAATCCGTCAAAGGCACCTTCCGCTTCGAAAGAGGAATCAGGTCCAGCGGCAGCAGCTCCGGGGTGTAGCCAACATCGCCAGCCGATTCGCCATCAACGGCTCATGTGCGCACTCCGGACTGGAAGGTGGGCATGGCGTCAAATAAGATACAGTCGACGAACGAGGCAGAATCGGTTAGGTTCCGACGGAAGCCCCGGCATCGACGAACGATCCGGCGGAAGCGTCAGCATCGGCGAACGATCCAGTAGATGCTCTGTTGGCGGGAAGATTAAAGTTAGGTTTCAGGTCATTTCTGGGTCTGGGTAGATCTTACCCGGCTTTGGCAGCAGCGTTGTACTTGATGAAGTAGACCTCGGTCTTGGCACTAGCGTAAGTATCGACGGCGGCGTCAGCAGCGGCCTTGCCCTCGGGGTTCTTGATCAGAACGTAGACAATGGTCATCTCTTGGGTACGGGTACGAGCGGCGACAGCCGGACGAAGCCTTGATGAACAGGACCTTGTAGTGGGTCTGGGGATGGTTCTCGACGCGGGCCTCAGCATGGGCTTCCGAAGCAAAGTGGTAGTAGAAATGCTTCTTCACGATCTCGGGCTTGACAACGGTAGACGCCTTGGCGCTGGCTCCAGCGGAGAAAACACTTTCCCGCTTAGCGGATTATCGAGCTCTCTAAACGCATACTTGGGATTAGGCAAGTGCAGTTCTTGCCGTGGTAGTTAAAAAAGCTGGTAGGCGTCAAATAACCAGTTTCCACCCACGTTCGGAGCTCCGCCTATCAAATCAAACTTGATCTTGTTGGTAATGTTCTCCGCCAGTAAACATCTCCAGGACGCTCTTAATCGGGACAAATCCACTCCGGACACGATGCTGGTTGACCACTCCTTGGACCATCTCTCGGACCAAGCCACATATCGCACTAAATACCTCGGATTTTAGATGATTCTGGCTGCGACGGTCAAAAACGCGCCACAAACGTTTCGAAAAAATAAAATAAACAAAAACTTGCTTGACAGATTGATGTCACAGAAGATGTCAAACAGAAGGGGAGAACGAGAGAGAGCGAGAGAGAAATGCGCATGGCGGCCGCTGTCACGCGAGTGGTAAACCGTTTTAAAAATGTATGGAGGGAATCATTAAAAATTCAATATTTTGAAAATAAAGCAAAACTGACTTTCAAAAAGTCGACGTAGTGATAGGGATTATTTGTTTATACCCTCCGGAGAAATTTTGGCCTCCTCAGTTGTACATTTTCAGAAATATTTAGGAAAAACTGATTTTCCCCATATAAATTTAAATTTCTTACCACTACTCGTACAGCGCCATCTCTGAGATTTTTTTCCACGGCGGGTACCCCATTATTGTCAATTATCAGTTCAGTGGCAACAGTGTCATCACAGACAAACATACGTGAATCTTCATTGATTTTTCAAAAAAATCCATCGTTGCGTAAGAAAATTCAAAATTTGGATGCACACTAGCGCGATCTGCAGTCCTGTTGCGAAAACATCATCTTTTCTATAAACAACCTTAAGCGTGTAACTGTTTCCTCGTTATTCCAAATAAGCGTGTACAAAACAAAAGTGACAGTTGATTCTGGTGTTTATTTACGTGGAGTGATCCAGCGTTGATTGTGCCAATAGTTTCGTTTTTGCATCCGATCGATGCAAGAAGTGTCTTTCATTGAAAATTTATCAATTTATCTCATTTACTAATTTAACAGGATTCATAACCTTGCCGGTGGCTCTTGCCAATCCAAAAGATCAATTTATGTTGGCCACTCATCGTGAAAGTAGTGCCCAGTCTGGGCCCCCAGGAAGAAAAACAGAAAGTGAAGCAGCGGCGGCCTCGGGGATCGGAAATCCTGGTGAATGCAAACTGTTAAAGAAAACACAGGCCTAGTGTTAGCTTAAAGACAGACTTTCTGGTTGGGTGAAGGGTTGCCCAAACCATCGGATGCTGTCCCTGTCGAGGGTGGGCTTGGTACCCGGAGAATCGATGCTGTCCGGCATGGACAGGATGTACAAGATTCGATGGAGATTGCACAAGAGAAGAAAAAAGTTAGGCACCACCTCGTTGCTTGTGTTCTCCCTTTTGACCCATCCGCTGTTAAAGAAAGGATGTGTCACAAGATAGCACTCAAGTGACGTACTTTGAATAAGCTTCAATTGTTGTCATTTATTTCCACTTTTGTTGTTTTTTGTTGGTTGAGTTAGTTGAGGAATTAACAAGATAGTAATAATAAAGAGTAATAGTATCACGTTAAGGGATGTTTAATATAAAGTATATATACAGTATAAAGAGCTCCTCGTGTTATTCGGATTCGTTGTCTTCATGCAGGTGCTTCTCAACAATTTCGTCGTCCTCCTCCAAATTTACTTGATCAGCTCGCTCGTTGGCTTCGACCGGAACGTACGCCAAGTACTCCTCAACCATTCCGTCGTCCTGCTCGGAAAATACCTGGCCGGCTGGCAAGTCAGCCGCGATCGGAACATACGTCACGTACTCAATCATATCGTCATCCTCGTAATCTATTTGATCCTCTGGCTCGTTGGCCGCGAACGCGCCCCAGGTAATCGAGCATGTGATTTTTGGTTTTATTGTCCTCCCCTTCGTGATCTACTCGACTTGTTGGCCGCGGTGGGAATACGCGCCAGGTACTTCTCAACAATTTCATCATCTTTCTCCAAATTTACTTGTTCAGCTCGCTCGTTTGCCGCATATGCGGAACGTATGCCAGGTACTCTTCATCCATCTCGTTTTCCTCCAAATCTACTTGATCAGCTTGCTCGTACGCCAGGTACTCTCCATTCACCTCGTCCTCCACCAAATCTACCTCATCAGCTCGCTCGTTTGCCGCGACCGCAGCGTACGCCAGGTACTGCTCAATCATTTCGTCGTTCTGCTTGGAATCTACCTGACCGGCCGGCACGTTGGGCGCAATCGAAACGCGCGACCGGTACTCCTTAACCAATCCGTCGACCTCATACATTTCGTCCTGCTCGGAATCTACATGACCGGCTGGCTTGGTCGCGGTTGAAACATCCACGATGGACCGGAGCACTTCCTTCCTGCTCGGTACGGCTGTTTTCCGCAATCTAAAATTAGAATTATTGTTATATTTTCTACAATTTTTCCGTTCAAATTGAATAATACCCTTGGCTGCGACGCATTTTGTTTACAAAATCGTTTGAATCAAAATGATCCGAGCAAATTTTCCGACACCGTAAGCCACTCGTTCCGTTTTTGCTGAAAAGTTTGTCGATTTCTGACGAGCGGCAGAAACCCACCCATTTTTGGCATCTGAAAAACAATTTATTATAATTGTGTTATTCTTTAAATTATGAAACTTACCGCTCGAGTTCCTTTGGGAATAAGAAAAATGTCTTTTTCGGGATTTTATCTTGATAATTCTCGCAAAAGTTGGCTTTGCACTTTCTACCCATGCTGCATGCCGTGCTGCAGAAGATGGCTCAAACGAAAAAAACACACACACTCAAACCAAGCAGTGCTGAAACGTCAAAGCTACAGTGGCGCCACCAATGCACTATGGTACATTGGGTGGCCAAGTTTCAAAAAAGTGACCTTCTCCAAATATTTTTTGGTATTTTTTTCTCGAAAGTAAACATTCTAACTAAGAAAAATCCAAATTTTCAAAGCTGTAAGTTTGTTCGTTACGGAGATACGCAAGCTGAAAGTCAAAAAATGGAGTAAAAAACTAGCGTTTTTCGTAAAAAAGGCTGATTGTTTAATTTTAACATAGCTCAGCCATTTTAAATATTTTATTAGGACAATTATACATCATTGGAAAGGTAATGATATAAGCTTTTAAACTATTGACAGATAAAATGTTATTTCCAGACTAAAAACTGAAGTTTTCATCGAATAACTGGAGCATTTTTTTGACAAAACTTATTTTTTTGTGTTTGTTAATCGAGTACTTTTTTTGCTAACCGATGCTAAACATGAAACTAAGGTCACTTAAAAGATTGGATAATAATCTAACATTGCTGAAATTTCCAGCCTGCGATTTTTTGCGTTTTCGGAGATATGCCATTTTGAACATTTACGTTTTATCAAAATTTGCTGCAATCTACATATGCGCCCGTTTATTTCACTTGCTTTGCTACCTACTTCGTGGGCATCGTCGCTTCAAAAATCAATACCTGGTTTCAAGAAGTTCGAAATGACTTTATTGGAATTTTCTGTTGCCTACATTTAAAATTGAGTACCTTAGTCAAAATAAGGTATTCGTACCGAAGTTTCTCAAGCGAAATTGGAGAATCTCAGTTTGATACCGAAAAAGTATTCAGCAAAATATTGACATAGCATGATGAATTTCTGCGATCAATCCATGAAACTGATCCACATTTAAGTTCTATGTTGGTTAGTACAAAACATCATAAAAAGTACCTTTAACATATCCTGAAGCTGTCAGAAACTCTATAATCAAATGAATTTTCATGAACAAGAACATCAGGATTAGTAAGAATATGTTTTGTTTTTTATCGTTTTACTTCATAATTAATATTTTGAATAAAATTAATTTTTCTGTTATTTGATTTAACAATTCAAATTTTCGCAATTTATGCCCGTAAAGGGTAGGTGGGGCGTGGGGGTGGGTCTCAAGTTATATGGCATGGACTCACAAAAAGAAACACACAGCAGTAAATAATAAATATTTGACTTTAAATGGATTTATTACGCTTAACAAAATTTTGTTGGAGGGGAGGAGGGGAGGGGGGGGGGGTGAAAGAAAGTGAAGGGAGGGGTTGTGTCCTTAAAGTGGGGATGTATTAGCTTATCCATAATTTAATAATATAAACTTGCAATACAATATATACGCAATTCTTTTGCACTTGCAAATGTATGAAAAGACTATTTATTATAAACAATCAACTATTGAAAAACATGAAAAGTCACAAAAATCGACGTATATCATTTCAATACCATACAATCACCCAAATTTGTATGAAAAAAACATTTAAAAAGCAAAAAAATAATTTGGCCGCCTGTTTGTATGGAGATGGCCCATAGTGCAATGACGTTTGTGTCTCGTTGCGGTACTACGGCAACCATTTTATTTCGTCGATTTGAATTTGATTCGGCCGTTTTAGTTGGCGATCGAATGAAAAAGAGATTCACGTCTGTTTGTCTGTGGTATCATTTTAAATTGTGTTTTAAATTGTTTTTACAGCTTCTTGGATCATTTATAAATGAACTGCTTATATGTTTTTATCTATTCTTCATTTGATTTATTTGAATGTTCATATCATGTTCATATCATATACAAGGAATAGGAATGATATATCATTCCTATTCCTTGTCCTTTTTTCTAGCATTCCTCCATACCATATATGATCAAATTTCATGAACTAACGACAGTTACTAAAATAGCAATGGAACCATCTGGAGAATTTTTCTTTAAATTAATAATTAATTAATAATTTTTTTTCCAGATTCCGGGAATCTTCTTCAATTTTACTGCCTACATTTATCTATTCACTATATGATTTATTTAAATGTGTATATCCTTCCTTATCCTATTCCTTTCCTTTCAGTAATGGAACCATCTGGAGCAGGGGTGACCAAAGTATGGCCCGCGGGCCAAACGTGGCCCGCGAGGTGATATTTTGTGGCCCGCGATCCCATTTTGAATGATCAAGTAAAATGGCCCGTTGATGGGCGAATCCCAGACCCTTACCTTTCACAACTACCAACTCCACGCGATGCTTACGCAGTTCTGTTGTTTAAATTCAATCAAATTTGAGCCTGCGGTTTCGCTACCTTTTTCTAAGTAAGTTCAGCATCAACACTTCCCGTGCTCCTAATGCTTATTTCCTGCCCCGGTGAATGGTGGAGATAGGAGCGGCCGGCAATCGATGGCTTTCATGGCTGTCCTGTCCTGGTAGAATTGGTTTTAATTCCTTTCAATCAATTTCTAAGCAACCTGGGCTGGATAATCATCACACAAACATGACGAAATGCAGACTGGATAAGATCACCATCTCCATGCGAATGCGAAACTTTTTTCACACGTTTCAATGTGAGTGAAACTTGTGGTGAAACTAGTAAATATTGTCAAAATATTCACCTCGGGATTCGAACTCATCACAGTTGGATAACGAAACTGATTGACTACCATCTGATTCAGACAGAAAAAAAATTTAAATCGGAAGAATAAGGCGGTTGCACATATTTTTCAAAGCTGTTGTTTGTTAAGTGCAAGCTGAAATCCATTTAAAACGCATTCCTCTGCGGTTAGTATCATTTTGGGCATGCTCGGGTTTATTCAAAAATAATTTGAATTTTAGTGAACTTTCGATAAACAACAAAAAGTGTTTTTCGCAAAAATCTATTTTTTTCGTCGAATCTTACATATTTTGAAAATTATGATTGCAAATCTAAGTGTGTTTTTCTAACATTTTCCAACAATTTTTTCATTGAAATTTTGAGTATTCTGGCTTGTATTTTCTATTTTCATATTTCTTTTAATTTTTTTGCCTCCCCTCGACCATGGCCAGAGTTGAGGGACAAAATCTTTTTTAAATATTTGCATCGGCCTTATTGTTGGAAAAAAATTGAACCATTTTTCATGAGTGTAACAATTCAAAGATAAAATTATGCCGTAGCATGAATTGTTCTGATTTTATGTTTTCATTTTCAAAATGTAGACAAAACTTGAAATTTAAATGAAAACACAATTACATTCAACTAAATACCTTTTTTCAAATACCAAAAACAATTATATCAACAAAACTGATGGAAAACTGAAATTTTCCGCTTTCTTTTACTTTTAAATAACGAAAATGTTTAAAAAAAACAGAGATGTAAAGAAAAACTTCAAGTAATAGATGTTTTTTTTAGTCTTTCACATTAATATAACGTAATTTCATTATATAAATAATCAATTTTATACGCATGGCCCGCAAGTTCATTTGAGCTTCAAAATTGGCACGGCATCCAAAAACTTTGAGCACCCCTGATCTGGAGCGTTTGTCTTTTTAATTATACGTAGTTGTTTGTTTTACAGCTTCCCGGAATCATCTTTAAAATTACTGCTTATTTGTATTTATCTATTTACTGTAAGATTATTTTTATATTCATATCTACCATTCCCCCATTCAATATACAGTATGTAAAAAAAGTATTTACACCCCTTGGGCACTATGCACATTTTGTGATGAAACATAAAACAATTTAAAGTTTGACAGAAACCTAGTACTACGTTATGTTCAGAAACTCATACCGAACATTATGCTACAAAAAGCTCATGAAAAGATGTTTTCTATAAAAAGTTATATAACAAATACTATTACAAAAATCAAAAAAGGTGCAAAAAAAGTTTGTACACCTTTCGAAAAAATAACATAAATAAAGTTATTTGTTGATAAATCACCATAAATCCAGTCTCCCAACTCCAAATAGGCATCCTTGACTGATTAAAAAAATAAATTGGATTGAATATAAAGTTTACTAATTACTAAGTATAAAAGTTTATATAACTCTGAAAACTTGTCTAAACTTAATTTTGCAAACTTTTAATTTAGCTAAATGTCAATATATTACCATAAAATTGCTAAATAAACATTCTGGAGTGGGTATAAGACCGTTTTGGGGGTCTTTGTATCGATAGAATAGATTTTTCGTTGGAATTTCGTACCAACCCGGAATTACGTCGTCGGAAAATCCGCCGGCATCCGAACCGGTCCACAATTCACAAGTCAACCTATGTGGCATCGGAAAGGGCATTAAATTTCCGATCTTTTGATACCCATACATCTAGGTTTTCTATAAAACCCACGTTTTTAAATACTTGGGCAAAAAGTAAGTTTGATCCACGAGAGCAAAAATTACGAAAGTCCATATATTTTTGGCAGATTGCTCAAACGAAACCATAACAACGTTTTTGCCTGTAATCAAATGTTCTTCCAGGATACATTCTTCGGATTAGCTGCGCTTGCGTTCGATTAGATTAGAGTAGAATTGTTAGCGCTTTTATATATAAGTACCAATAATACATGAACATTTTAAATAATTTTGATTGTCGCACGTCAAGAATTATTTTTATTTTCAGGAAATTAAAAATCTTAACAACAAATTAGGTTATCAATATATTATTTGTTTTTTTTTCATTATTTTTTTCTTCATTACACCTCAATAGGGGGAAGGCGTCACTATTTTTAGATCATGTTTCCACTTTTTCTCATCAAAACCGACTGCTTTATCGATTTCATTTTGCTGGGCGAAATAGGGCGCCATCTATTTTTAGACGATGACTCAGCACTTTTCCACTCTTGCACTTAAAAAAAACCAGATGGCAGCACGATGTAACGCCACGTCTTTATGAACTAACAACGCACAAAACTCAGCTGGATGTGCAGGGTATATGCTTGAAAATTATGTTTTTTTTTTCATTTTTTTGTTTTTTTTTTCTAAATTTTAGCACACAAGAATCTACAAACAGCTGCATTTCTGGATAACGAATGCCGCTAATACGCAGCTCCAAAAGAAAGGGCTCAAGAAACAGCTTTACGAACAGTAGAAAAAAAGAGTGGAAGCGATTTCGGCATTTCTTCACTCTCTCTTGTTGGCTTTCGCTGCCGTTAAACTTTTCTTGACAAGATTGACAAGCGTATATAACATAACAAAGGCACTTTGTGTTTTTTTTTTCACTTTTAAATGAACTTGAAACAACATAATCAAAATCCTGAAGGAACCTAAACGGTTATTCTGCTTGGGCGGATGAAATTAGTATGAAAGGCGAATTAAAGGCGGGCCAAGGCGGTTTGGCTTCTCGGGCGAATGAACTTTATATAGGGGGTGGATCGGGGGGCGACCCGCTGGCGGACCAACCTACAAGGGCGGCCGAACCGTATATGAGAGGCGCATCAAGGGCGAGCCAAGGCGGTTGGGGCTTTTTAGGCGGATAAACTTTATATAAGGGGCGGATCGGGGGCGACCCGCTGGTGGACCAGCTTACAGGGGTAGACGAACCGTATACACACTAAAAAAATATGAATATTACATGTAACGTAAATTCTATTCCAACAGAAAAATAAAGAATGTAAATGATTATATGATCTAAAATTATGTTTGTTTTGATATAAAGTCACAATTCCGCCTCTCAACCCTCATACATCAAGCATCGTGTAAACATGAGTTTAATTAGACTTGATTTTACATCTTATTCGATGCACATAACTGGAGCGTGTTCTGAGATATAATTTTACATCAAAACAAACCCAATTTTAAGTTCATTTAGGTACGTTCTCATGACAGTGCAAAAGATGTGACAGCCATCTTGAAACCGCAAAAAAACTGCAAATGTCTTGGCAAATGTTGTGTTGGCATTTTTTCGAGTTTTTCGTCGGAAAATAACTGCATAAATCGTCCTAACGATTAACAACAGGGAGGATTGAGGTGAGTTTAATAAACCTTCAGGTGTAATTAGTGATGGAATTGAATAAGTGCAACTGAAAAGAGTAACTTTGTTTACATTTCTTTCCAGCTGTACGTGATGGATCTTCCGGCAGCAAAACAAGCAAACGCCGGTCGCTGGTTCTACGAAACCAGTCTGGGGAATCTCCCTTCCCTCAGAGGCAAAATATTGGCCAACAAATTTCGCCGTTCGAAGCGGAATGGCTAGTTTGGGACAAGTCGGAACGAAGCAGCTTGAACAGCCGGCCGGAACCAGGCAAACCAAGCGGACAACAACGTCAACGTTTGTTTGTTTGCAGCTGCTGGGGAACTTCGGTAAAATCAGCTGTAGTCGGTTACTGGAAGTCAAGTGATGTCAGCGAATGGTTCGTATTCAGCCGCGGATCCGGATTGAGGTGAAAAACATTCGCCCGGTGCTGGGTTTATTTCAAGAGCTGTGATGTGTGCAAAGTGAGTTTTTTTAATTAAAAGATTGTTTTGCGAAATCATCTGTGAAGGAGTGCTATTTTTGAGAGTGTTGTTTAATAATATGAAAATTATTTGATGTTTTAGCCAGTGAAAATAAATTAATTGAAACATGATACGATTACTTTTTTATTCCTAACCTAGAAATCACACTTTTGCCTGCAGCAATCCATTGAAATTACATCAATTTGAAAATTACATCAATGTATTTTCAGCACGCGTAAAATTCAGTGCCGGTAAAATCTGCTAAAATGAATCATGTAATTTTCAAATCCGATGTAATTTTGGGTTAACTTTGACGCTCCAGTTATGTGCATCGAAATGACAGAAAATTACACGAAGATTTTTAAGTGTGTACGAAAGGCGGGTCGAGGACGAGCCAAGGCGGTTGGTGCTTTTTGGGCGGATGAACTTTCTATGGGAGGCGTATCGAGGGCGACCCACTGGCAGACCATCCTATAGGGGCGATTGAACCATACAAAACGGCGTATGTGGGGCGGATGAACGGCGGGTGAAACATTTCATGGCAACCCTGGGCGACCCCGAGGTGGGTCGCTGGCGGACCAACGTCACGATAAAAAAAAACTGATCGTGCTCCAAATTGTTGCATATTTTATCCACCAGCGGGTCGCTCGTGGTTTGCCAAATCAAACGCTGGCGGATCGCCAGAGCGGTTTGGCGGTCCGCCAGCGAACCGCCGGCGGGCTACCCAGTCAATGTGGGATTGGACTCGTTGAAATTTACTTCCACAAGAAGTCATTCTGTAGCGATGTTTGGTACGTTGGAGCAACGTTAAAGATGCACCGAATGACTAAATTTAGCTTTCATTCATGAACATTTGCTAAATACTTGCCTTTGCACATCTTGCAGTGTGAATTTTGCATATTTGGCTGATTGGAAATAGCAATTTTCAGGTTTTTTAAACATAATTTTAGAATACAATACAGAACAGTCATGAAAATTTATGGGAAAGTATTAAATTTAATTTTACTTTCCGAACAATAATTGTAATTGTAATTTTATTGAAATGATATCCTGTAAGTTCACACTGTATATCAGGGCAAAAAGGTAAACAATAACTGCCTTTGCCGGTAGAGCTAGGACTTAGGGAATCCTGATAGCTAGAAGCACTGACATTATAAAAAATATTAGGAAATTATTTAATGTTTTCTACAAGCTTTCATACATATCTGTAAGTCAACTCTGAGAAAAAATGTACTGATTCCCTGATTTTGTTTCATTAAAAAATAACTCTGGATATTTATGTTTAGAAACAAAAATCTTTTTTAGATATAGGTTCTGAGTGTACTTTCGCCAACGATAGTAACTTAAATCGTTTTTTTTTTATTTAGTAGAATTCATGGAACTATCCGAATATCTGAAGTCGCCGCTTTATTCAAAAGTACAGTTGCGAGCTGTAATATCTCATTCAGTTCTCCCCTATTTTAATTTTATCGTAAACATATATTGTGATAATCTTCTGTAGTATGGGTAACGGCACGTTCCTGCTTTAATTAAGATTTTTGGTTAATGATTCGATAAATGAACATTACCCTTTCTCCTGTTTTCGTTCTTTATGCACCCCATATTTAAACTCATCGCCGGAGCATTAAAACACAGACAAAAGCAGTTGCGACATGTCGATCTATTTATAGAATCAAAGTCACATATGGGTCATTCCATCTGAAGCGGAACAGCATTTGAAAATTACCATCTCCGATTCTGCTCAAATTTGGCAGAGCTGTTGAGACTATCAAAACATGCAAAAATCCGGAATTTCATCCAAATCGTACCACCTCCTCCATTTTGTACCCTCCCAAAAAATCGACTTTTTGGCGATTTTTGAGCGAAACCCCTATCTTCAAACGACGATAACTCAGAAACCACAAATCTTAGAGCAGGGGTGCCCAACCTTTTGGCCCTGCGGGCCAGGTCTGATTTTTCTGAAGCAGTGGCGGGCCGGAATTAATATTTGATAAAAGTTGAAAAAGTAAACACATTTTTTCAAATTTTCATATGATTGGGTTCTTTTAACCCTTTCGAGCCTGATGGGTCATATATGACCCAAATATCAAAATTTCCAAAACTATAATTGTCGTACGGTCATAAGAATCATTTTCCCATCATTGACTAAATTTTTTGTTTTAATTCAGGCCTGAAAGGGTTAATGCAAATACATAAAAGAACGAGTGTTGCGAATATGATTCATACATCTTGATTTTAAAAATGCATAAGCATAAGCATAAGCATAAGCATAGGTGCCCACCCGCAGTTGCTACTCCGTTATTGACCAGGACCTCCAGAAGTTACATCCACGAGCCGTGGAAGATGAGTGGGTGCTATCTTTCCTCGCTTCGCAACTTCTCAAAGGCCCCTATCATGCTGATCAATACCGGCGCCGGCCACGACCAGTGGTAGGGTCACGGGGAAGTGGATGGGAATGTTAGTCCGATACTTGAGTGATAGAGACCGCCCAATCGACTGCTTCTCCGACAAAGTATCACATGAGTTTCGAGGGGGTTAGTAGATGGGTATGAGGTCAGGATTCACGAGTGGCAGTGATGTGACCATGAGCATTTTGTTTATCGGTTGAAATTTTTAAATCTTAGGCAGCCGGCTGCGGAAAGATAGATAATTGATTATTTAAAATAGTTTATTTTTATCGTACGCGTGCCAGCCGAGCAGTAGTGCTATGGGCTGGACTTATCAGTATATTTTTACTGTTTTTACCATTTAGATAACGCGAGCAAATTTCAAAAATAGTAAATAAATGACGCTTTACTCTTCATAAAATCGATAGTTTGATGAGTTAATACTAAAACTGAATGTTGGAATAAATTTTTACGATCATTTACGACGAAAATTATCGCGAGAAAACAGGACTGCGCGTCCCCAGAAGCACTGCACTTATGAAGGCATTATTTAATTATTATGACCAATCACCCCATCCACACAAACAGCGACACAAAAGAGACGAAAATCATCGCGAGAAAACAGGACTGCGCGTCCTCAGAAGCACTTCACTTATGAAGGCATTATTTAATTATTATGACCAATCACCCCATCCACACAAACAGCGACACAAAAGAGACGAAAATTATCGCGAGAAAACAGGACTGCGCGTCCTCAGAAGCACTGCACTTATCATACATCTTGATTTTAAAAATGAAAAACAAAGATTACATTCAAAAATGTGTTTATTTGACTTATTTTAATTTTTGCTTGTTTAAAATTGTATAGATATTGTTTTTGACGATTGCAATTAAATACCTTGATATATTTTTTTTTATAAAAAATTAATATTCGAATTTCAATGATCGTTGCATTTTTTTAAATTTTTGATACATTTTTCAATATTAAAAAAAAATCCAGCGATCTATTTTCAGTATGAATAATTTGATTCTTAAGCTTTTTTTTTTAAAAAAAACTTTATCACTAAAAAGTTGTTCTGGAAAAATACTTTAGTTTTGCTTGCTTATTTAATTAAAAGAAAAGAAAATAGAAAAAAAAACTTCAGATTGAAGAAAGCACAGTCAAAACTGAAAGAAATAACATTTAGTCTCTTTTTTAAATTTTAAGACATCATTTTTTCATAAATTTCACAATTTTACGAAATGGAAAATTTTGTTTTCCTGCACAATTTTTCAGTTAAAAAATATCAATAAAAAAATTATAAGCATTAAATTCAAACATGAAGAATAATCTTATAATATGTTAAAATTTGATCTCAAGGTTATTTTTTTTAATTCAGACAATAATTTCATTTATTTAATACTTCATGGACAGCCTTAAGGGCCGGTCATAGAAATATTTTAAAAAGCCGTAGCGGGCCGGATGAAATGGCTTCACGGGCCGGATCCGGCCCGCGGGCCGGACGTTGGGCAGGCCTGTCTTAGAGGGTCGGTCTTAGACTCAATTTTGAAGGAAATTGGACGTAGAACCCATTTCCGTGATCAAAATTTCGATTCACATATGTTTTCTACCTGTATGAAAACTTTAAATGACCGTATCTCAAAACAGCCCTGTTTATTTTTTAAATTTGAACTCACCATCGTATTCCCCGGCCAATTTTACATAAAAATCACTTATCGACAGAAAGGAATATGTTTCCGAATTTTAAAGTTTTAAGTATTTGAGATTACTTACATCAGCTACACTCGCCGCATCTGCTAGAAGCACTCAGTCGTGCTGATCAATAATTACTACCTGGTGTTCTGTAAGATGAAATATTTTTATAATTTTATACGATTTTGAGATAATCAATACCTTGAACAATCTATTTTTTGTTTTAGGAATATTAATTGGGTAATTGTTAATGCACTGTTTTTCTTGATCTCAGTGTCATTGAACCGTATTAAGTAAAATTTAAGCTTTTAATATTTATTTGCAAATGCTATAGAGTTTTTACAATACAATTTTCAAAAATTTATCATTATTTATCTATCGTTATATTTTTCCTCATTCCTCATTTCTTCCACTTTATCAAATTATTTCTATTATTTCTTCTTTTATTTTTAGCGAGAACAAATGTAGAGCTGGCTGTAGTAGATGAAATAATTATTATGGGTTCTAGAGCTTTTGCCATGTCCGGTAGCAAAATAGTGTCATTCAGCAAAAACCCCAAAATCTGCCTTACGGTTTGAAAGATTGATCATATTAAACCGATTTTTTATATTGTGAGCCAGTTTCATCGGAATAATTGATGATTTTTTTTTCAATTCTGGTACATTTAATTTCAAAAACAAAACCATACACTTCTGATACATGTGGACAGCAGCTGTATCGTCTTCCAAGATTTCGAAATGAAGCATAAGCATAAGCATAAGCATAGGTGCCCAGCACAACTATGGTTTGACGATTTACCTCCAAGCAAACTTTCCCGATCTGAGCCACAGTGCGCCTCCCACGTGCCTTCCTATCTTCACCGCTGCTGCTGGAATCGTCGCCGCTGCACTATGGGCCATCTCCATACAAACAGGCGGCCAAATTATTTTTTTGCTTTTTAAATGTTTTTTTCATACAAATTTGGGTGATTGTATGGTATTGAAATGATATACGTCGATTTTTATGACTTTTCATGTTTTTCAATAGTTGATTGTTTATAATAAATAGTCTTTTCATACATTTGCAAGTGCAAAAGAATTGCGTATATATTGTATTGCAAGTTTATATTATTAAATTATGGATAAGCTAATACATCCCCACTTTAAGGACACAACCCCTCCCTTCACTTTCTTTCACCCCCCCCCCTCCCCTCCTCCCCTCCAACAAAATTTTGTTAAGCGTAATAAATCCATTTAAAGTCAAATATTTATTATTTACTGCTGTGTGTTTCTTTTTGTGAGTCCATGCCATATAACTTGAGACCCACCCCCACGCCCCACCTACCCTTTACGGGCATAAATTGCGAAAATTTGAATTGTTAAATCAAATAACAGAAAAATTAATTTTATTCAAAATATTAATTATGAAGTAAAACGATAAAAAACAAAACATATTCTTACTAATCCTGATGTTCTTGTTCATGAAAATTCATTTGATTATAGAGTTTCTGACAGCTTCAGGATATGTTAAAGGTACTTTTTATGATGTTTTGTACTAACCAACATAGAACTTAAATGTGGATCAGTTTCATGGATTGATCGCAGAAATTCATCATGCTATGTCAATATTTTGCTGAATACTTTTTCGGTATCAAACTGAGATTCTCCAATTTCGCTTGAGAAACTTCGGTACGAATACCTTATTTTGACTAAGGTACTCAATTTTAAATGTAGGCAACAGAAAATTCCAATAAAGTCATTTCGAACTTCTTGAAACCAGGTATTGATTTTTGAAGCGACGATGCCCACGAAGTAGGTAGCAAAGCAAGTGAAATAAACGGGCGCATATGTAGATTGCAGCAAATTTTGATAAAACGTAAATGTTCAAAATGGCATATCTCCGAAAACGCAAAAAATCGCAGGCTGGAAATTTCAGCAATGTTAGATTATGATCCAATCTTTTAAGTGACCTTAGTTTCATGTTTAGCATCGGTTAGCAAAAAAAGTACTCGATTAACAAACACAAAAAAATAAGTTTTGTCAAAAAAATGCTCCAGTTATTCGATGAAAACTTCAGTTTTTAGTCTGGAAATAACATTTTATCTGTCAATAGTTTAAAAGCTTATATCATTACCTTTCCAATGATGTATAATTGTCCTAATAAAATATTTAAAATGGCTGAGCTATGTTAAAATTAAACAATCAGCCTTTTTTACGAAAAACGCTAGTTTTTTACTCCATTTTTTGACTTTCAGCTTGCGTATCTCCGTAACGAACAAACTTACAGCTTTGAAAATTTGGATTTTTCTTAGTTAGAATGTTTACTTTCGAGAAAAAAATACCAAAAAATATTTGGAGAAGGTCACTTTTTTGAAACTTGGCCACCCAATGTACCATAGTGCGCTGCTAGATGCATCCTGACTGCCGAAACACCTCACTAAGAATTCCTCGGGTCGGCCACGATCGCGGCAGTCTCTTGCTGCCAGCACAATGCTGTGAGCATTTATCTCAAGACAATCGTACGTGTTTGCTGTCACACATTGGAAGCTGCTTGTTCTATTCTTCAATGTCCAGTTCCTCCACGCCCGCATGAAAAACAACGCCTCCCTGTGGAAATAAACGGTGTTTAATTTAAACCCAACAATTGCGCCATAGATTAACTGTACCAGAGCATTGAGATGGCTTCAATCGGCGCCAACGATACATCAGTATATGCTCGGTATATAGCGCTCATGTAGCGGAGCAGCACTACCGTGCCCTCGCTACCAGGCACATGTTCCTCCAACAGGTTGATAACGGCTTCCTCCATTACTTTTTCCGTAGGTCGAAAGCTCATGAGGTCGGTCGGGTGAAGATCACCGTACGTGAGACCTTATCCAACAGGGCATCGAGGTGGGTAACGCTAGCCACCGATGTACCAATCATTAACGCTCGTTTGCGATTGAACAACTTGCGCGCTAGTTTGTTCACTGTGTGCGTTATATCTTGGTACAGAAAGGTGCGCTGAACAAGTTTCCAAAGAAATCTAACACCTAGCTCATCACACGGTACATCTGCCAATTGCATGATGCTGAGCATTGCCTTCAGGAGAGTTGGGTCCCCATCTGAAGCTATACCAAAAACGGTGATGCCATGCTTCTTCAGCAAGTCGATGGTGTGAAGCCAACGCTTGAGTACATCTGCATACGTAAAGCTGTTGTCCGTACCCATGTAGAACAGCACGTACGGGGCCGCATTTGGATCTAGAGGTACTGCTAGTTGAACGTATGCAGTGCTTGCCAGTCGGCAATTTTTCAACTTGTCAGCCATATCCTGCTCATTGCTGGCGTCAAAGTAGTTTCGTTTGGGAAGTCCCGTGTGGTCAAGCGGAGCTACTAGTCCAGTCAAAGTGTTTGTTCGCTCGTCGTACTGGGCACGCGGGGCAACCCTCGTCCCATCCTCCGCAAGCATCACCGTCAGCGGATAGCCGTTCTCGGTCAGGTAACGCTTCAGACCCGCCGCGTCGATCACCCCTGAAAAAATAGGAAGTTAATGAAGGTTTAAGATTAAACCAAACATTCTTACCATCTTTAATGTCCGTTGTATGTTTGTCCATGTGCCTTAGAAGGGTAGCTCGGCTTATGCCGGGAACATTCCCAACCATGAACTCATGATACTTCTTCCCAGCCATTATGTATCGATACAACGACATGTCCTTTTCTTCATCGGTGTAGTGTAACTTGCATGCACTCTTAAATGCGATGGTCTCATAGAGCTTAATCAGCACAGTAAAAAAAACATGGTAAAATTACATCTAAAAAGGAGTACATCTTATATATATATGCAGTAAATACCTGGGTGCTGAATAGAGAGAATGCGTAACGTGATTTTCGAATGATCCCACTTTGTTTACATCTACAAAGTAGGAGTCTGTTTAAGCACAAGCATGACTTTTTTCTTACTGTCATTAAACATTTAAATTTAATTGCAATTTGATGTAAATTTGCAACAAATTATACTTAAAATCATGTTTTTACGTGTGATTCAACCGTTTACGTCGAATCTCAAGTTTACATCAACTGAGTTTACATGTGATTCATTTTTTCCGTGTCGAGTAAATTCACATATTTTTTTCTGTGTGGATGGATACAACCGCATCCACTCCATAAACAACTTCAATTCATAATTGTAAAAAATGACGTTCTTGCCTTCAACTTTCTTTAGATTTCTTGACTTCAACTCTAGGTCCTCAAAAGCCACATAAATTTTCGTTCTTGCAAAAAAAAAAAAAACAATTTTTAATGTTCGATAACAATACTCTCTACTTTTGGGGAACGGTAAATTGGTTCCACTTTGACAGCTCAGAATTGAGGCCGTTTTGCGAACCACTATTCAGCACCCAGGTAAATACAGTTCACAATGTACGGAGCACATAGAGCTACATTGGCTTTGATCGTACAGTTTTCACAGCGGCGAGTTAGCCGTGCGGGTTGGGGCGCGGCCTTAGTAAGCTAGATATAACTATCGCCGGTTTGATATTTTTTCAGGATTACAGATATTTTTTCCTAGCGTCTGCCAGATGTAAATTTACACATTATAAGAGGTAAAATTTGGTAAAAAAGCTTTTTTCTGACATAAAAGATGTACTCCTTTTTAGATGTAATTTTACCATGTTTTTTTCTTACTGTGAGGTTATAAGCCTTGGAAGTTGCCACAGGACATTCGACTGCACTGTCCTGTGGTTCTAGTTTCCCGACGTTTTGTTGTCACTCCTCAGAAAACGCCCATTCCGCAAGTGATGATGGTGACGGCTGCTACCTTCGCCGGCGTATTGATACTGATTGATCAAGTCTGCCACAGACTTTCTGCTCGGTTGACATACACCGCTATCAGTAGCTCCATCACCGCCAGCGCTAACAGGAGCTGTACCATCGTTACCGCTTTCCGCAGGTCCACCATCGCCACTGCTAACAACAGTTTCACCATCGACAACAGCAGCTTCACTACTGCCACCATCATTTGCAGCTTCCTCATTGCTACCGCTTCTCGAAGCTCCACCACTGCCATCGCCAACAGCTGCTTCGTCAACGCTATCGTTTATCGAAGCTACACTACTGCCACCGCCAACATCAGCTTCCTCAACGCTTCCACTGCCACCACCAACAGCGCGATCCCTGTGAGCGCCATCTCCATCGCTATCCGTGTCCTCTTCTGAACTTAGACTTGCCAGTTCTTCTTCTCTTCTACGGACCACTCCCCGTAAATGTGTACGAACATGCTGGATTACCTGGATTATTCGTAACCCAATTGCCACCAGAACGCTTGCACATGGGACGTGTTTTCTTGCATACTGCGCACGTAACACGTACTGTCGCTTGGTCCCCGGTGTTTGAAATGGTAAGCACTGGCAAGTCTACGAAGTAGTCGGGGTCGACTCCACATTTCTCGTGCTGACGGTAGTAGTTGGCCAACTTCTCTAGAAGCATTTTCTTCGAATCGTCAGCAATAGGATTTACTTGGTCTGTATCAATTTCTTGGCACCGTCTCGCTAGTACCGGTGAGCCCTCGATGAATTGGCGTATCCCGTACTTTTGGATCAATTTGCCTACATTGTTGATCGAAACCTCTTCAGCGGCATGCAAACTGAATGTTGCCAGGTCGTTCTGTTGCCGGCCAAACACATCGTACTTTGACCTTGCGAGCCCTCGGCTTACGGCATCATCGACAATTTCGACACCACTCTTTCTGACATCATCTTCGATGAGTTTCGGCCATTCCACACTTGCCTCAGCGATGACTTGCGATGCTGACAGGTCGAACATATCCAGCAAGGCCATGACTCGATGCGGCACGAGACCGATCACCTTCTGGACACGTTTCCAGAACCGCTCCTTTATCTGCCCCCTTTCTTCGGCATTCATCCTTGCTGCTATTGTGATAGTCAGTACAACGGCACTATTTTAGTCTGCAAGGAAAGGAGAAAGACGTTTGGTTAGCAAAGGCAGGCAATAAAATGGCAAGTTTAAATGCATTATAATGCATCCGAACACATCGGATGCATCTTTTATGAGCCACCCCCTGGGAATTTTGCATGTTTTGATAGTCTCAACAGCACTGCCAAATTTGAGCAGAATCCGAGATGATAATTTTCAAATTTGCATTTTTTCTTGCACACTTCAGGTGGAATGACCCATATATGATTTACATTAAATAGGAATTTACAGGAAGCCGAACACGGGTAGAAATTCATAAAATTTGAGTTTCCATGCACAACGTTTCCATTAGATTCATGATTTACATTAGATTTAAATTTACATTGGAGTAATTTTCATGACTTTTTACTCTTTACATCATATTTCAACATTACAATGAGTGAGTTTACATAAGAAACAGTAATTACGTGCTGTGTAAATTTACATATTTTTTCTATGTAGTGGAAGTTGGCCAATATGCACAACTAGGTGGAGCTGAGGGTCTGAATTTTGGAACCGTTAGGATCGCCAATCAAAATTTGGATTTGTGCTTACTGCGGCATAAAACGGCTGTTCAAGATCGTGTTGATCAAATCCGGTGAGGAATTTCCTTTTTGCATCCTTATTTAATTTTCAAGTGTTGCAGGAGCGGCTGTGGCTGACTGGTTACGGTGTTCGCTTAATAAACGATCTGGGTTGGATTCCCATCTGCTCCCAACGAGAAGGTTGAGGAAATATAAATTTTTGAAATTCCTGGACATGAACAAAAAAATCAAAATTGCTCGAGGCGGGGTTCGATCCCCCGTCCAGATTTGGTGATTTTTAATTTAACTTTTTGTCACTAAAACTTGATTTGCAAATAAACACTATTTTTTTTTTTTTTTTTTTTTTTTATATGTTTTAGAGGACATCAAATGCCAACTTTTCAGAAATTTCCAGAATGGGCAAAAAATCTTTGACCGAGTTATGATTTTTTTTGAATCAATACAGATTTTTTTCAAAAAATCGATATTTTGGTCGCAAAAAATTTTCAACTTTATTTTTCGATGCAAAATCAAATTTGCAATAAAAAAGTACTTTAGTGAATTTTTGATAAAGTGCACCGTTTTCAACTTATAACCATTTTTAGGTAACTTTTTTGAAAATAGTCGCAGTTTTTCATTTTTTAAAATTAGTGCCCATGTTTGCCCACCTTTGAAAGAAAAGCTGAGAAAATTCTCTATATTTTGCTTTATTGAACTTTCTTAATACGACCCTTAGTTGCTGAGATATTGCCATGCAAAGGTTATAAAACAGGAAAATTGATGTTTTCTAAGTCTCACCAAAACAACCCACCATTTTCTAATGTCGATATCGCAGCAACTATAGGTCCGATTTACAATGTTAAAACATGAAACAATCGTGAAATTTTCCGATTTTTTTCGAAAAAAATATTTAAAAAAAATTAAAATCAAGACTAACATTTCAAATGGGCGTAATATTAAATGTTTGGCCCGTTTGAAATGTTAGTTTTGAATTTAAATTTTTGAAAATATTTTTTTCGAAAAGATCGGAAAATTTCAAATCGGAGTTGCTGAGATATCGACATTAGTAAATGGTGGGTTGCTTGGGTGAGACTTAAAAAACATCAATTTTCCTGTTTTATAACCTTTGCATGGCAATATCACAGCAACTACCCAGCAAATCAATCCGAATACTGAAACGGTTGCGTTTGAAACGGAATTTGTATACGATTCTAATTAGATTCCATTTCAGAATTCGGATTGAGTTAACTGGGTAAGGGTCGTATTAACAAAGCTCAATAAAGCAAAATATAGAGAATTTTCTCAGCTTTACTTTCAAAGGGGAGCAAACATGGGCACTAATTTTACAAAATGAAAAACTGCGACTGTTTTCAAAAAAGTTACATAAAAATGGATATAACTTGAAAACGGTGCACTTTTTCAAAAATTCACTAAAGTACTTTTTGATTGCAAATTTGATTTTACATCGAAAAATGAGGTTGAAAAATTGTTGCGACCAATATTTCGATTTTTTGAAAAAATCTGAATTGATTCAAAGAATCATAACTCGGTCAAAGATTTTTTGCCCATTCTGGAAATTTATGAAAAGTTGGCATTTGATGTCATCTAAAACAGGCCTGCCCAACGTCCGGCCCGCGGGCCGGATCCGGCCCGTGAAGCCATTTCATCCGGCCCGCTACGGCTTTTTAAAATATTTCTATGACCGGCCCTTAAGGCTGTCCATGAAGTATTAAATAAATGAAATTATTGTCTGAATTAAAAAAATAACCTTGAGATCAAATTTTAACATATTATAAGATTATTCTTCATGTTTGAATTTAATGCTTATAATTTTTTTATTGATATTTTTTAACTGAAAAATTGTGCAGGAAAACAAAATTTTCCATTTCGTAAAATTGTGAAATTTATGAAAAAATGATGTCTTAAAATTTAAAAAAGAGACTAAATGTTATTTCTTTCAGTTTTGACTGTGCTTTCTTCAATCTGAAGTTTTTTTTTCTATTTTCTTTTCTTTTAATTAAATAAGCAAGCAAAACTAAGGTATTTTTCCAGAACAACTTTTTAGTGATAAAGTTTTTTTTTTTAAAAAAAGCTTAAGAATCAAATTATTCATACTGAAAATTGATCGCTGGATTTTTTTTTAATATTGAAAAATGTATCAAAAATTTAAAAAAATCATCATTGAAATTCGAATATTAATTTTTTATAAAAAAAAATATATCAAGGTATTTAATTGCAATCGTCAAAAACAATATCTATACAATTTTAAACAAGCAAAAATTAAAATAAGTCAAATAAACACATTTTTGAATGTAATCTTTGTTTTTCATTTTTAAAATCAAGATGTATGAATCATATTCGCAACACTCGTTCTTTTATGTATTTGCATTAACCCTTTCAGGCCTGAATTAAAACAAAAAATTTAGTCAATGATGGGAAAATGATTCTTATGACCGTACGACAATTATAGTTTTGGAAATTTTGATATTTGGGTCATATATGACCCATCAGGCTCGAAAGGGTTAAAAGAACCCAATCATATGAAAATTTGAAAAAATGTGTTTACTTTTTCAACTTTTATCAAATATTAATTCCGGCCCGCCACTGCTTCAGAAAAATCAGACCTGGCCCGCAGGGCCAAAAGGTTGGGCACCCCTGATCTAAAACATATTAAAAAATAGTGTTTTTTTGCAAATCAAGTTTTAGTGACAAAAAGTTAAATTAAAAATCACAAAATTTTTTTATACCGTGTTTCATTTTTTTCATTGTAATCCATATCCATACCTACAGCTTTGCCGAAGACACCAAATCGATCAAAGAATTCCTTCAAAAGATACAGATTTTTGAATGTTCACATATCATTTTTGTATGGACAGCTGCCATATTTGTATGGAAAATTATATGAACGAACTAATAATGCAAAATGGCTTCTTTGGGCATACCGAAGGCACCAAAAAAGTTTCAGTCGGATTAAAAAATACAAAAATTAAAATTAAAGAAAAAATACCGATTCCGTAGAGAACTGCTCTACTGCTTACTGCTAACAATTATATACGCGCTGGATCTTTGTCCATTTGATGAGGGTCCGGAGGTTCTGAATAACGTTTTGATCAAATTGTTGCAAACGTTCTTTAGGGCGGGGCTTGTCGATTCAGCGGAGGTACCTCGCGCTCGGCTAGCCAGCGTAGAAATGGATCACCGAAGCTCGGCAGAGTTAACACCTTCCAAATGCCTATGCGAGTTATTTGGGCATGAATATCAGCCGAGGGGGGAATCGGTCGAAAAAGGTTGAGAACCACTGTTCCAGAGTATCCGAATATGAATCTGGTTTTTGGTACATAGATAATTGAATCGCTTTGCGCAAAGTGAGGACTAAACCAATCGTTCCCATACTTTGGGGAGTTATTCAAGGCCCCAAAAGAAATTGCTGTGCTCACTAAAATTAGACGACTACAACCATTTTACACCCTAATGAAACATATACATAATATTTACCGAATATATTAAATTGAAAAATACTAGATTATAGACACAGTTTAATAGTATAACTTTTTCAAAACAGTTTGGCTTCTCATAAAAAAAACTTGCAATTTGAATATCTTTGAATATCTTTGAATATCTTTGTATCATAACTGCATTATCCTTAACAACACATTATGCATTTTTGATTAAAGTTAAAGTATTTCAATTGTATACCTTCAACATCTGTTGCAAATGTTTTGAATCGGAGCGATTCAAGAAAATTGCTTTAATGCAACGGAATATAATAATAACAAAAGTGATCAAACCACTTGCTGCACTATAATGCGCATGTTGAATTTCGAATTTCGAATCTTTTTTCGTTCACACAAAGCGCATGACAGTCAAAATATTGAGAGCACAACAGAGAGAAAAAGAGAGAGAGAGAGAGCGGGAGAAATTTATTTGTATACAAATAATTGCTGAGAAAGAGAATTTTGATGAGAAGTGAAGTTGTGCCTTTCCTTATGCTACATCTATACTAGGACGTTAGGATATTTTACAACTACTAATGGACAATAAATAGATGAACATTTCATTCAATGAATGTGTATTAAATTATTAATCATTATATAATATTTTTAAAAACGTACTTGGAATAAAACTTATAAAAGCGGTTGAATTGACTGTTATTGAAGAGAGAAAGTTTTTTTTAATCTAAAAAAATCTTTGAATATATATATTTGTATTGGTGTGTAGAATGACAAAATTCGGTAATTCATACTTATACACAGAGCAGCTTGGTATTGGTGCCGTTTCACTTTCGAGAAGAAAAAGAGAGGAGCCTGAGCTTGTTCTGTGGCTTTTACATCAGTTTAATTTGGGGTTCTGCGTTCGTTGGATATCCTTACGGATGTACCCGTGCCGGATACAGGGTTTTTCTTTAAAAAGGGAGTTTCATGCAATGAAATTTGTCAAAATATCATGTCCCAAATCTGGACAAATTAAATTTGCAAAACTCATGTAAGCTGAGCTACTGGTTTGTGATTTGAAAGAGATAAAGTGAATGGTGGGTTTGAAGCAAATTTGGTTGGCTGTCGAGAATCAAGAAAAGCTTAGTGGAGTGTTTCATGAAGAGATCAATAGTGTTGAATATACAGCAATGGCAGCACAAAATGTCCGAAGAGTGCATTCATACTACATGAAAAGTCTGGATTAAAAAATTGATTGAAACCCCTAAAATAGGGCAAGTGTATCATAAAAGATTCGACTGTAGCACATAAGTGAATAATCGATGTGAAAATTAAATTAATTCAAGTTTAAATAGTTCCTCCAAAGTTTGATTATTGGTTTGAATGAATGTGTGAAAAGTGCGTTTGAAAAAATAATTGGAAAAACCGTTCGATATGTTGCAGCATTTTTCATCTTACATAACGTAGACTTTCTGCGAGCGAGCGCAAACTTGGAACAAAAATTCATCTGTTTCAATTTTCTCCGCCATGTTCGGTCAGGTTATACATATATAGCAATCTCTTCGAGAACCACATCCACACGAAGGTTGAACATTCACAGGTAGATAGAGCATCACCAAAAAATACGCTCAGCCGGAATCTTACAGCAAAGTTTCCTTTCGTGTGTGCTTTCTTCGCTCAGCTTGTATTGATATAAAGGAACAACAAAGAGTAGGGATCTTCACAAGAAAAAAAGAATAACTGTAGTCCAAGAAGAAAACATCAAAAAGAAAAGTGCAATTCGTGGGAGAGAGAAAAAACCAATATCAATTGCTTTGAAATCCTTTTTTATACTAAAGTGTGTTTGTGTCCGTTTTTTCTGGCTTGGTATTACTTTTGCAAACACGTAATCAATGTGTACCAATGTCGATAAAATGTATAACGAAGTCAAGTTTCTTCAATCATTTTTTGACAATCTTAAATTGGAGCCGCTTGGAAACTGACTTGAATGCCACACCAAGCATGTTCTTCAGACGATAAAGTGCAATTCATCTAAGTAAGATTCAATTGATCTTGTTTTTGCAAAGCATTAATGGGTGCTATAAATTACATGTTACCCATCAGCTTCAGATCCTTCGGATTTCTTGTCATACCTAGCAACATCTGTTTAGAGTTAAGTTCACCGTGCCATGCTCAATTGAGCGTTGCTTCAAGTTTCAAGCTCATAAGTGTGCTCTAGGATACTCACTTTGAGATTGAAATAAATTTGAATTGAGAGTATGCACACACTAGCAAAAAGTACGGACGAGAACATTGCACTCGACCGGAATCAAGTTGAAAGAGAGTGCCGGCAGTGTGATATAAGTAATGAAATCAAAATTTAATGAAACGAAATCAAGACTAATTGAATCATATTCTTTGTGGACCAAAGAGTGTCACAAGAGCAAATCGACCGAGGACAGATCATTTGAATTACTCGTTATACATTGTATCACCAGGAACAGCGTATTGAAAATTGCCCGTGAAATTTTACTTGATAAACTTACAAGAGAGTTCCAACTAAACCAAAGCCCACGAAGCTAAGAAAAAAAAGAATAATAAATTTATGACGTGTGAAATACTATTTATAGAACGGGTGTTATAGCACTACAAGCATAACTGTGAGCGAAGAAACAACTATTTTAAGAGTTTTGTGCTATATTCCGGGAGTGAAAACTGTGAATCCTGGAAAACATGCGTAAATTAAAGAATTAAAAGTGCTTTGGACTGAAGTGTCCATCCAGTGAGTTCGATGTACTGATTTAAGAAGTGAAGCAGTCAAATAACCCAAAATGACGATGAAATCGATGAGATACAATGACTGCGACACCATTATGGGTGGATATAGTGCAGAACCACCGCCTCTTCCGAAGCGTGTTCCCCCAGTGCGTAATATCTACGCAGAACCTTTCGCTACCGAAACCACGTGCAGGTGAGAAGGAAATTCATTCCGGATGCATACACTACAATACACACCCCGGTGGTTGGTCACTTTTTCGTTTGACACTTTTTTAGTTTGTACCCCGTTGGTTGGTTAAAGTCAAACTTAAATGTGACGAACTGTCACTTTTACACGGCGCTCAAGCACACTATCAAAACAAACGTTTGATAGTGTGTGTGTGAACTCCGTGTAAAAGGGGTGTCATACTAACAATGTGACCCCGTTCGTTTGACAACAGTTGGTGTCAAACCATCGGGGTTTGAGTGTATTTATCTTACGAATGTCCAAGTAAGCGCTACAGTACTTGTTCGGTAACTGAGCTGAAAAATAACACAACAGTGTAAAATATTTGATCACACGCACACACTACCGTTTGTTTTGATAGTGTACGTGAGCGCCTTGTAAAATTAACAGTTCGTCAAACTGTTTAGACTGAAACGTGTCAAACTTTTGGGGGATTAGTGTAACCTAAAATTTCGAAAGAACCTAAAAAAGTATATTTTTTGTTTAGCATGCTTTTTGCAACCCTAACCACTCCATAATTTTGATTAGTTATTGTTTTTTGGCGGGGACCAATTATCAAGCTTCTTTTGGTATTGTATTAGGTTTTACGCCTACTAGATTTGGAGGTTAGAAAGGAGTGTATTGTTTACCTGGGTCAAACGGAGAGAATCTTCTGTCTCATTTTTCACGCTATCTCTCGAGTTCTCCTTTCTGCTCTCACAACCGCAAGCGTATGGAAGTGGCTCGCACTGACAGCGGCTCGACATCCTCTCCGCTTGCCTTAGTTGTTTACAATTCGATGTGATCGACGATTTTGTTCAGGTAAAATCGTCGATAATCGAGGAAGACCATGTAAACAGTGCACGCGAGCTGTCAAATGATGTCACGGCGTAAAAGATAATTCGCTAAAGAAACTGCATTTGAATTTAACATTTAACTGTCGGACAATAAGGCACTCTCCCCTACTCAATAAATCCAGGTTTTTAAGCGAAGATGGCGTTCGAATGGCGAACATCCAAAATGTCAAAATCGCGCAGTAGCACCAACATTAGAAAACAAATGTGGCTGTCATGCCATGGCACACTTTTTTCGGAATATTGGTACCACTGCGTGATTTTGACATTTCGGACGTTCACCATTCAAACGCCATCTTCGCTTAAAACCCTGGATAGATCTAAAGATTTAAAAAGCAAAACCATTGGTGCTGCAACCGTCAGGTTTTGTGTGACAAGCACTTAATCCTTTTTTTACAACTTTGTTTGATATCGAGCCCATCCGCAATTTACAGAAATCTTTAATATATTTTTAAATATGTTTCACCAAAACCCCAAAACACATTTCAAAATTTAAATTGTAAACAGATTGATTGTTAACAGATAATAACTTAAAGACACGTATCCTTAGATATTCCGAATTTCGTAAAACAAAAGTACTTTTTTTTAAATATCATATACCTAAATTACTTCCCTTTTAAGCATTGGATTTAATCTTTAAAAAAATTATCACGAAATTGTGGAATTCCCATTTAGAGCTATTCTCTCCTTCCTTCCTTCTTATTTCTAACCGTATTTTGTTTGAACTTCTGTCATAATTTTCTCACCCGCGTCAAAAAAGGATTTTTTCAGATACTATTTGGTTTGACAAATGTTCAAGATGGGTTAAAACAATTGTACGGTGAACTCGCAATTGAAGGTTCAAAAACAAACCGAGATTGCCACCGAAATCGTCACCAAAGCCGTATTGTTAAACGGATTTTGATCTACCGCGGCCGATTTGAAATAATTCGTTGGCGTTGTCAAAAATTGTTCGCCGTAGATCGCGGTTAATACTTTTCTATCAAAGTTTTTTGTGTGATCGCGGTAGATGCTCTGCTAAATTTTAAGAAATATTTCAAGAAAATCTACCGCGGTTGATCAAAATCTACAATCTACAATCACTTTACTGCCCCTGATCGCATAAATGTCCCATATGCATTTTCATCGATTTCGAGATATTGATGCAGTTTGGTTCAAAATTGTGTGCTCTTTCAAAAGAGCCTATAACATCCAGTACTTCGTTCTAGAAATCAGGAGAAAATCCAGTTTTTTTGAAAACTTAACACTTAACCTTATGTATGGGACAAACTTTTAATGCGTTTTTCTCAGCTTGCTTGTTACATATGGGACATTTATGCGGACATGGGCAGTTTACTAAGAATAACTAAGTTGCGTAATTAGATAAGTTGTGAAGAAAAAGTACGTAACTTAGTGCTGTTATCTACAATCAACATAGAAAACTTGCTGGGATGTTACACGTTGCTAAACAGTTGTTTGTTTACCTTCTATATGGAAAAATCGACTTAGGGGAACTATACCCTTTTTCAGCCTATTTCTATTATCGGCCTATCAGCACTTTGATCATGGATTGCAGCTTTCATAATGTGTTTTTGACTGTTCCAAAGTAATAAATAGCTCAAATAAAAGTGAGCAAGCAACTCTCCATTGCTGATATATCTGAAAATGTTGATTTAACAAAGGAAAACGGCAAAAGTGATGAGAATTGGTCGAACGGCTTAGACTGATTAAAATGGGTATATTTCCCCTACCGTAGATTTTGAAATTTTCCTAGTCAAGATGCTAATTTGATTACTTTTCCATTGTAGAAGATCAGATTCATTTCCATTGATTCAAATTCCTAAGCTAAGAACAATTTTTAAGTAAAGTAAATGGGCCAATGTCGATGTGTAAACAAAGAGTCTATCCTGCTCACGTCAGTTAATGTTTACGATGAGACCGAGCAGGATAGACTGCTTACACTTCGGCATTGGCACAATTACATTGTTTTTCTTGAAGTAAACTTTCTGACTTGTTGCGTGATTATCAATAAAAAAATATATAAAAAAAAATATGACGACCTTTGGATTGTTAGTCCAAATGCCACCAGCGACTCTACCGAGACAGGACCCAGGGAGACGACTCCTACACCTGGACTGAGCTAACGACCTAACCTTTTCAGGTTAGTCCGGGGCCAACATTTACTTCCCATCCGACGGAAGGGGTGATCAATCAGACAAATCTCGTCTCGAAAAATGCCACCGGGACCTTCTGGGATCAAACCGAGGTCGACTGGGTGAGAGACAACCACTTACCCCTACACCACTGGGCCAGACAATGGGGTATTCGGTTGTGTTTAATTTATAAATTATAATAAGAAATGGTTTGGGGATTATCTATGAACACTAAACCCAAGTAACCGCGAGGCACTAAATAGTGGCATTAAATCAGCATTATATTGGCATTTAATATAAGCAAATAATGCTTCAAAACATTAAATCAGCACTTTTTCCTTGAGAAATATTTCAAGTGGCGCACAGTGATGCCGATTTAATGCCTCACTGAAGCTCGAACAAAAATAAACTGCTTTATCGACGTCAAGGCTGGGGAAAAAAAGAACAGCTGCTCCACACTCTTGGTGGTGGGCCTCCTTTTTTTTCTCCTGTTGCGTTTCATGTGTGAGTGTGACACTTTGATGTTATTCTTGCTTTTTTTTTCGTCGATCTCCGATCTCGATATATTCTGCAATGAGTGTTAGTTTTGAAAGTTTTAATCGATGTGGTTGATGCATCGAACATTCAGGAAGACTTTCTAACTGCTGTTTCGTCTCAAGTGCAGTACAATCAATTACAGAAGGCTTGGGGTTAATAGGGAGAAGCACTGGCTAATGGCTAACGTGAACTGCTTTTCCGAGGAGTGCTTGGTCCACGGTTGGCAAAATTTCACAAATTGTATCAGACTTCCGGAAAGCTGCTTTTTGCTTGTGAGAAAAGTCATTCAATTTACCAGAGAACTTTTGATTATGTCCTTTATCCTTTGGGCATATGTTTTGAAAAAATTGGCTTAATTACAAGCTGCAGTTTTGTACAAAAAAAAAAACAAATCAAAAAAACACTTCAATCGGCGGCGGGAATTGAACCCAGTTCACGCTAAATTAGCGCCATGAATCTTATGTAGATTTCTAATGAATCTAATGTAAATTTCAAATGAAGCTAATGTAAATATTAGAGTGTAACAAAAATGACTTTTTGGCGGGAATTCAGGGGCTGGTTCCGGTGGGCCTACTGAGCCCAAATCCCAAATATGAGCTTAATTGGACGTAACAGGAGCTGGCGCTCCGCCCTTCAATTTTAAATGGGATTTAACCCGTAAAAATGTTTTTTTTTTTTTGCAAAAATGTCTATTTCTGAGGCATTTTGCCCACCAATGCGTATACCGGGTTCGGTGGCACAGTGGTTAGCGTGGTAGCCTCTCACCCCAGTATGGCCTGGGTTCAATCCCAGACGGACCCGGGGCATTTTTCGAGACGAGATTTGCCTGATCACACCTTCTATCGGATGGGGAAGTAAAACGTCGGTCCATTAGCGTAAAAGAGGTTTTGAGTGACCCACCACACATAACCTTCGGACGCCTAGAAATGAGCAGAAACTTGCAACAGAGACCACAAAAGACCCGGGGTCGTTAAAGTGGATTGCTTTGCTTTTTTTACGTATATCAGAAACATCTGGCGTGTAGGCAAGATCCTTGCGCATGTTTTGGTATATATAAGATTGAAGTTTTGAGCAGCCTAGAGCTTCGTACAGGCCTTCAAAGTTTTGCATTTTTTCGAAAAAATGGCCCCAGCAAATTCAAATGTCTTGGGCGTCGAGAGGTGCGACGCATATCTTTTTTGCTGGGGGCCAATTATATGATTTTATCAAATTGGAAATTAAAAACAGTTTAAATAAAATCTGTGGGGTTTTGTGAAAAAAATAATAGGACGAGAACAAGAAAAATGTCCCATCACAGTTATATTTTCTCACCCTGGCTCAAATGCAATATAGCTCGAAATTTCATGATTTCGTGTTCTCTGCGTGATATGTCATATATTACAGTTTTCTACACTCGCAGTCCACCCGTTCAGACGTCCTCAAAGCAGTAGAGCAAAACATGGAACATATCAGGAGAAATCATAAATATTTATTATTATTCAATGACATTAACATATATATTGTACTTTTCAGTGTCCCTCTCTCTTCCCCATCTCTTGTGGTTCATCTTTCGTTAAATTTCTGAAAGATAGAGAGTGGTGGACTGGCCACTATTTAATATCATGATGCAAAGGCTATCCCAAGTAAATGCATTTTGAACCGCAACAACGTATATGTCACAACACTAATCGTCCCCAACCGAAAGGTCAATTTACCTTCGAACATCAAAATTAAAATTTGCTTTGCGAGCATGAGCCTTCAATTGGGTCCCAAAATTAAGATTAAATTGCTTATATTACAGTTCACAACGATAAAGCTTTGTTTTATCAGCCCGACACAGAGGTATTTTAATGGATTTTTTCATGGCCTTTTCGGCGGAAAGTATCTTTCTATACAGCTAGTTTAGAAAAGGGGACCATAGTTCTGGAGCAACATTTTAAAAGGGCGCAAATACATTTTGACAGCTGGTACTATTTTTCTAATTTCAAGACAACTGGTAACTATGTGACAAAACCCGCATTGTTTGAAGGTAGCTGGGGAGGCCAGCTATTGTTTAACACTTAACATTTTGTGTTACTTGAAGATTGAGAGTAAGCAAAACAGTAAAAACTGTTAAAATGCGTATCCGCCTTTTTCTCGTGTTCCTCTAGAGTTGACTCATGGTTAAACGTTGTTGTCAATTTAAATTGTTTGCATTACAATTTTAAAAAGTGTGTAAAAAACACTTACCAGCAATTACATAACGCATAAATCACACTTGCAATAGTTTAGAAAAGGGGACCATAGTTCTGGAGCAACATTTTAAATGGGCGCAAGTACATTTTTACAGCTGGTACTATTTTTCTAATTTCAAGACAACTGGTAACTATGTGACAAAACCCGCATTGTTTGAAGGTGCCTGTGCTTACAATTTGCAATTTAATATAAAACATACATGCATTTTTCCCCACTGTTCCTGAGGGAACACCCGTGAAGAGTATCGGGGCCGGCATTTTGATAATCAACTTAAAGTTAACATGTTAAGGTTAATGTTAACATTCCATAGTTTGTCTTCCTAATGTGTCTTTATAAGGTCCAGTTTGTGAAGATACACTACCTTCCCTTTACTGAGCAATCGAATCCAGAAAGGAAACGATCACCAGTTGTGTTGGTCCGAGCCGCGATTTGAACCACAATCTACCGCTTACGAGGCAAAGCGTTACCACTAAGCTAAGTGACTCGGTCACAACTATTGTTTGAGAAATATATTATATAGTTTCCAATCACAATTCGTGGATTTCATGAACGCCTGTTCACGTTATCGCGAACTGATTGTTGTTCGTGTAATCTCAACCAAAAAAAAAAAAAAACAAATCAAATTATTCGCTCTATAGCATTGTCTTGGCGTTCTCGATTGCGAGATTTCTACTCGACACTAGGTGTTCGAAGGCTTGATTGTTTAGGCAATTGTAAACCTCTTTTTACACCTTAGCTTTCATCCACCCCGGGATTCGAAATGATGACCTTTGGATTGTTAGTCCAACTGCCTACAAGCGACTCCATCGAGGCAGGACCCAGGGAGACGACTCCTACACCTGGACTGAGCTAACGACCTAACCTTTTTTTAATCTCAACCAATACTGCTCAAAATTGGCACAATTAAAGCCATAAAAACATGATTTTTTCTGGGGACATTTCTCTAAACAACTTATGCTCACTTGTACTATACAGAGGTTACACGCTTTTACAACGCACGCTAACGCAGAAATCACACTTACAATCCGAAATATTTACAAGCAACTGCCAGAGGGAAATGTAAACAATATAAAACACACATGATTTTGTTCTACGTCTTCAGACAGATCGTTCCATTTTGTCATCACGTTCAAGTGTGTCTGATTGAAGAGTTGGGGGGTTTAGTCCTAACCCTATTTTTAACGTTGTCATGCAGTCTGAAGACTTTGCTTGAAATATGATTACCCAAATACAATATTGAACTAACAGAACTAAATTTTTGAGAAATGAATAATTTTCTTTTTTTTTGTTCTAGCAGCCAAGTTAATATAAGATTGTAGCTGTAGAATATAAAAAAATAGTATGAAGGGAAATGAAATTAAATTTGTATATTTTTTTGCCTAATTTATTTTAAGGAAATCTAAAGAACTACAAAAAAATCCTAAACATTTTTTCGTGAAAAAGTGAAACCATTTAATATTCTAAAGAAAACATGATTCCTGGTCCTATTTTTTACTAATGAGTGTCTTCATCAGTACGGTGTACGCATCAGCACTCAAGTTGAAACAACATGGACAGACTGGTGATGATTTATTCTCAACATATGTTAATTCTTATGAAAATATTTTACTTGATTGAGTGCGTTATGATTAACAGCAAAGTAGGGCAAAAAGAGCTGGAATCTATTTTTAAAAAAGCAATAGCGGTTCGCAGCATGAATATGAATGAATGAAAGTCATAGTATTTTATCCATGAGCAGTGCCGGCAGTACTGCGAGGTATTCTTTTTTTAGCGATATCTGTTCAGCAATATATTTTTTAATCAACCGCTTCAGCTATCTATGGGATTTAAAAGATTTAGATGAAATTGATGTTCGAGATCCGACACACCTCGGATGGTTAATGAAAAGACTTATTCGATGAGGTAAAATATTGAATTCTGACACATTATCAAAGTTTATGAGCAATTTAGTGTTAATATGGACTTTTGTGGACTTTTCGAAAATGTTGTTCAGGTCCAAAGATCTTTCCCATAGGCATCATGTACAAACCATGCGTTTTGAGAAAAACGCATTCGAAAGTTTAACATCATTAAACGATGGAAAACGTTAATTTTATCGCTTTTTGATAATTCATATTTAAGAAAACTTTATTTTAGTCATTATATTTAAGAAAAATAAACATGACTCGTTTTGAAATCACAAACGTGTACATCAACCTGCTGTCATTTGATAGGAAGTTTTGATATGATTCGCTTTTCTTCGCCAAATGTACACGATGGAAAAGGAGCGGAAGCTTTGTTATGATTCGCTTTTCGTGGCCAAACGTACATGGCGTCTTTTTCATGATGCTTTTTTCGCCGCAAGGTTCATGTAGCCTTTTATTTGACAGGTTGACAAGCCAAGCCTATATAAACAGGCACTGCTGTTGCCAGAGATTTTGCTTATATCACTTTATTTATAATCATTACAAGCATTACCCGACAAACTTCGTTCTGCCTTTTTTCGTTTGTTGAAGTTTTTAACTTTTTTGGTTATTCAGCCTCCTGTGATCAATATTTGATTTTACGTTACTTTTCCGATACAATCTGCAGATTTTCCGGAATCGGTTTCAGAGTGGCCAAAGTTGTAACTTTTTGGCGTAAGAACCTTCCTTGGACTTATACGAACCCAACGCAACAAGGAGCTCGATCTGACGTTGATTCGCGTTCGAGCAAAACCGTTGATTTTTGTTATATATGAGTCATTCCACCTGAAGTGTGCCAGAAAAATATGCAAATTTGAAAATTACCATCTCCGATTCTGCTCAAATTTGGCAGAGCTGTTGAGACTATCAAAACATGCAAAAATCCCGAATTTCATCCAAATCGGACCACCCCCTCCATTTTTGTACCCTCCCAAAAAATCGTCTTTTTGGCGATTTTTGAGCGAAACCCCTATCTTCAAACAACGAAAACTCAGGAATCACAAATATTAGAGTGTCGGTCTTAGCCTCAATTTTGTAGGAAATTGGACGTAGAATCCATTTCCGTGATCAAAATTTGGATTAAAATATTGTTTCAACCTGTATTGCGCAATTAAAAACTTTAAATGGCCGTACCTCAAAACAGCCCTGTTTATTTTTTAAATTTGACCTCACCATCGTATTCCGCGGCCAATTTACATAAGAATCACTAAACGGCAGAAATGAATATGCTGATCAATAATTACTACCTGGTGTTCTGTAAGATGAATTATTTTTAATAATTTTAACGATTTTGAGATAATCAATACTTTAAACATTCTATTTTTTGCTTAATGAATATTTATTGGGTAATTTTTAATGCACTGTTTTTCCTGATCTCAGTGGCATTGACTCATATTAAGTAAAATTTGAGCTGTTAATATTTATGTGCAAATGCTGTTGATTTTGAGAAAGTCGGATTTGGACTATGCTAACCAGGGCTGCGGAGTCGGGTCATATTTCAAGCGACTCCGATTCCGACTCCAGTTTTCTAAGTTTAGCCGACTCCGACTCCGGCTCCGGCTTTCAGCTCCAACCGACTCCGACTCCAACTCCGGCCTACAAACTTTAGCCGCCTGCGACTCCGACTCCAGCTTTCAACAAATTGTTGGCTCCGACTCCGACTCCGACTCCACATATTTTTTAATATTTAAAAAAATCGTTAATTATTATTTTGAAAACATTGATAAATAGGATTATTTGAATACTCTCTAAGTGTCAAGTTTTTCTCAAGAAAAATAAGTTCGAATCACAAAACGGAAAAAAAATTGTAGGTTACAAGTTGTATACGTTATTAAACCAGATACAGTTCAGACTCGATTATCCGAAGGCCTCGGAAAAATTTCACTTCGGATATTCTTATTCGGTCTTATTTTTAATTGTCGGGCTCAAGTATGACCACTTAACTACGCTAAACTGCCCATGTTCGCATAAATGTCCCATATGCAAAAACAGCAAGCTGAGAAAAACGCTTAACAAGTTTGTCCCATACATAAGGCTACGTGTTAAGTTTTCACGAATAAACTGGATTTCCTCCTGATTTCTAGAACAAAGTACTGGATGTTATAGGCTCTTTTGAAAGAGCACACGATTTTGAACCAAACTGCACCAATAACTCAAAAGTGACGAAAATGCATATGGGACATTTATGCGATCATGGGCAGTAAAGTGATTTAGAATTTTTAAATTCAAGATGGCGTCCAAAATGGCGGTGATAACATATTTAAAAAAAATGCATTTTGATATTTAATAGGCAATTTACTATTCAAATTTTATTAAAATGGGGTCGCAGAACTCGAATGGCAGAACGAAAATATTTTTTTAAGAACGTGATTCGATTATCCAAAGCCCATACAAATCGAACTTAGGATAATCGAGGCTTATAATAATCGAGTCTGGACAGTAGGCCGTCCCAAAAAAATGAAAAGTTGTCAAATCTTGATATGAACAAATAAAGCTCTAATGGGTAACTCTTTTTGAAAAAATAAGTTTTTTATAAATGAATTTGTTCCATTCGAATGTACATATGTAAAAAATCACGCTCACAGCTTGGAGATATGAACTTTAATAAAATTACTTTTGATTTATGATTATTTGTCGTTTACGTCACATTGTGAAAAAATCTCATGTTTTTTCATGAAATGTTATTAACAAATATCGTTTTTGAGCGAGCAAAATAAAAATATCCAAAATATATGTCTTCCCGTTTGTAATCATAGTAGCCAATGTTTTATGCTAAAAACGCTTATATACCAAGAATTTTGAAAATTCGTCACTTTTTGTTCACTAAAATGCAAATATCTCAGCTTTGCGTGGACATAAAATGAATGTTAAAAAAAGCAAAATGATCTCCGTAAAATTTCCTATAAGCTGAATGCATTAGTTTTGGCTGCACAATTTTTTGGCTCGTTTTGGGGAGCGATTTTTGAAATTTTTCGGCAAAAAATACATTTTTTTCTCCCTAAAACGCCCTGCCATGCCCAAACACAAGCTTTTATGGACTATGTCTGTACAGAAAATTGTTCAGGGGACATTAAACTATAACTTGAAGCCCAAGGCGACCAAATTTGAATGACTTTAGTATGATTGTTACTCGCATTTCTGAAAAATACTCGAAAAATGCACTTTTTTCATTCAAGCTCCGCGCGCGAGTTGTAAACCATTTTTGGGAATTTTTTGTTGTATGAAAACATTGTTCCTGACATCCTATTCTATCATTCTAGGTGTGAGCACCGAAGATTTGACAACTTTTCATTTTTTTGGGACGGCCTACTGAACAGTATCAAAAATATTTCCAGTTTTGAAGACATTTTAAGAAGAATAATTTTGAAAGTAAATTTGGACTCATTAACATAACCTAAAATTTACACTTATTTTATTAAAAGCTAAAAAAATTAAATATTTATCTGACATTTTTTTTTGTAATGAATCATTAAAAGTAACCTAGCCTTAATGATCGATTTAAATATCATATATATTTAATTTTCTCACTTTTAGGCTGATATTTATAAGAAGCACAGTGACAATCAAAGTCACCTTGGTTTTTAAATAACAACTTTAAACGAAACTATTTTTTAAGCTCCATTGATTTTTATTTAGTTGTTAGGGTACCAAAAGTTGCGTATTTCAATTACGAAAATTTTGGTACCCTAACATGTATAGGTCATCGCTGAAATGTTCGAGTTATCGCAGTTTTAGTAAAAAAGTTGATTTTTTGCCGATTTCGTCAATCTCCCGTTTTCGCGCGCGGCGCGTCGAAAAACCCGGATTTTATTATCAAAAAATCATATCTCTGAATCCTGTTAATGAACCTCGCCCAATTTTTGATATGTTATGTAAAATTGTCCGAGGAATCCGTTAAAAATATTTTCAGATACAGGCTATTTGGTCCAGACACCGTCAAAACGGCATTTGATGTTTTCATAAGACTTTTCCAAATGTTAGGCAGATTTTTGAAACTCCACATGATTTTTTCTTGGAAGTCAAACTTATCATCTTTCATTTGCGCCCTAGACAGCTATAATCGGTTGAATTTTTGGAAAAAAGTGGATTTTGTGAAAATCGACGAAAATGGCCATTTTCAGACCACCCTAACACGGCGTAGGCCACCCTAATGGCCAAACAAAAAAATACGAGTCTAATTATTTTGGCCAAGGAACCCCCAGAATAATTTTGAGCCAAATCGAAGCAGTTTTATTTTTTTCTTTAACTTTCATATGGAACTGCTGTATATTGGTTTGCAATGATTATCACCTTCCGTCATATTGGCTTGGGACATATACATTATGAGAAAATTATTACTGGTTGAATAATATTTGAAAAATAAATTAAAATCCTATCATTTTATTTATACATTTTTTATTAAGTCCTTTTTGGTTCTGATATCTATCTGATATATTTGTTCAACAATAATTTGCAACGATATCAAAATAGCTTGCCTAAGGATCGACACTTTGGTCAAGTTTGAATTGAAAGGGTTCAGGCAAAAGGATGCAGTCAAGACTCAATTGAATATTTCTGAGTACAAAACCAATATTGTCTATTATTTTTTAATTAATTTAATTTTTTATGATACTACAAATTTGGGTAAGAGAGGATTAACAGGGTATCATATAGTAATCAAAGTGAAATAACACAATAAGAGCATTCCAACCACAATAAAAATGCTCAAAAAAACATAATGGCATCTAATAAATCTTCTGAATAAAATTTAAAAAATGATAACTTACAAAAAACTTAAAAATATAAGAAGTTCTGTGAAACCTGCATTATAACAAATACTGAACAAGTAAAAAAAATATGTTGAATTTTAGATAACTCCGACTCCGACTCCGGGTTATCAGAAATTTCCGGCTCCGACTCCGACTCCGACTCCAGCTCATAAAATTCAGCTGACTCCGGCTCCGACTCCGACTCCAGCTGTTCGAGTTTTGATGACTCCGACTCCAGGTCCCCAAAAAGACCCGACTCCACCGACTCCGGCTCCGACTCCGACTCCGACTCCACAGCCCTGATGCTAACCTATAGATATGATAAAACCATGCTGCTATTTTGGATAACAGTACAATATGAATATGAGGCACCAAGGAGGAATACCGAGAGGTACTAGAACTGTAATTATGTGTTCGGTAATGAGCAGTTCTCTAGATTGTTTGTTTGTTTGTTTATTAAACCAGTAGCGTATGGTTTTCACCATTTGAATTGCTACTTCCATGATTGTTCCGGTGTTGTTTAAGTACAAGGCCAGTGCCCTGAGGGAAATGTACTCCCGGGGACATTTATCGAACCATACGACTTGGGGCAATATGAGTATCAAGATTCATGGTTTTTGAAACTGGTAATGAAAATGGCCATTTTTACAGGATTGGTCACAGCCTGGAGTGGCCAGTGCCCTGAGGGAAAGTTGGCCGGAGAACCGGGTCGACCATGTCCTCCTACGAAATTTTGACCACCGCCCAACTGCTGGTACACAGAGTGTTGGCCAACAATTCCGACGAAGGTTATGACCTTGTACACTACCTCGAAGTTGACACGAAGCTGAAACGCAAATGGCCTTTTTCAGGGCCACCATTTTTTCAAGAAACAGTTGTGCTTTAAAAATATAGAGATAATTCATCCACAATGCTTGAAATTATGGTGTGATGAACAGGTTTAAGAAACTTAATAATACAGTGAACTCTATCGTTGTCGATATTGAAGAGACCGTCCAGAGCGGGAGGTATTATAGAACGAATAATCAAACTGCAACTTGACGGAACTGAAAAATTTATTGACATCTAGAGCAATATTGATATCGAGAAGATCGACAGCCAGAGAGTCGACTGTAGTTAAGTTCTAATTAATCACAATTTATCGATTGACAGTTGTCCCGTTATTTAGAAATTATTGACCCATTCAAGAAACAATGTTATTCCTAAAACTGAAGCAACTTTTTTGAAGGGCATATAAGCGGGTGGATTGTTGTAACTGTTTTTAATTTCATTTAAAAAAAAGAATTTATTTCGAGAGCTTTTTGCAAAGTTCTTTGTCATACTGGTCATGTGCAACCTAACCACCTGCACCTTTTTTTATGTTTCCAGCTGAGAAAATTCTCTACAATGTTCGTTTTTGGACATTTTTGAATCGACCTTTGGTTGCTGAGATATGGCCTTGCAAAGATTATAATTACGTATAATTAGTGTTTTAAGGGTGCACACAGCAATCAAGGAAGTTGTTGTCTAGTTATAATAAATTATCAAACATACGGAGCAAATCCTTCAACAACCCGATTGTGAAAATAATCAAACTTTGATGTACATAAATTTGTGGTCAGTGCTCTAGAGGATGAATCAAACATTATATCGATAGACCCCCTTATTTTTTAAGATACTAAAATGTATGTATAAAGCTCTGGTAATGTGCATCGTTAAGAGCTACGATCGAAACTATTCTAAAAATATTAATCCGTTTTTACCTTCCTCACCTTACTGATGAAAGGCTATAAAATCACTCGAAAAATTAACTTCTTAAATAGACCTCGTAGACCCACCTTCACGTATACATATCGACTTAGAATCAAATACTGAACAAATGTATGTGTGTGTGTTTGGGGTCCCATAAGTCCTTATTTAAAATTATGAAGTTTAGTAAAGTACTTCAATAGGTATGCTAAAAAAACCTTTTTTACAAAAGTACGGAAGATCGTAAAAAGGGTGATTTTTGTCATATGATACATTTTTCGAAAGGTATTTAAAAGACTTATTCAACGAGCCAAAAAGATCTGATAACCCTATCAAAAGTTGTTAGCATTTAAGTGTTATTTATATACATTTTGAAGGCCGGATCCCTGATATTTCGATAAAAATGGTGTCCGGGTCCATCATGCAACCCATCGTTAGTTAGGTAATTGAAATACCTTTCAAATGAACATCGAAGATCTGATAAACCTATCATAAGTTATGAGCACTTAAGTGTTATTTATACAACTTCTGGAGTTCAGATCACAGTTTGTTAGATAATTAAAAGGCCTTTCAAAAGATAGGTACTATAAGATTGAAAATCGGTTTTGTATTTGTAGGTTGAACATTTGTATTTTACCAAAAACAATACTATGTTATTATGAGGAAGCCATCAACCACCCTACGGCGGTGGATTAAGTAACGTTTTTCATGTTAAAATGTGAAATTTATGTGAAATTTTCTCACCCTTTGAAATAAAATATATTTAGATTTTTGCCTTGCTCACCTTTAAGGAAGTAATACTCAGGAAAGACTATAAAATCTTTCACGTATACCTATCGACTCAGAATCAAATTCCGGACTTGCTGAACCGATTTGGACCGTTTTGGTCTCATTCGATCCGTCTTGAGATCCCGTAAGACCCTAGTTAATATTATGAAGTTTAGAAAGGTACTTCAAAAGTTATGCAAAAAAAAACAATTTTAACAAAAGCCCGGAAGACTGTAAAAAACCCACCATGTCATACATTTTTAGAAAGTTATTCAAAAGACCTTTCCAACAAAATAATTTGAAATCTGACAACCCTATCAAAAGTTATTTGCACCTTAAGTGTTATTTATACACACTTTTTATAGGCCGGATCTCAGATATTTTGATGAATACGTTGCCCGGGTCTCTCGTGTGACCCCTAGTTAGATTGATAATCAAAAGACCTTTCAAAAGAGAACAAAACATTGAAGATTTGACAACCCAAAAGTTATGAGCTCTTAAGTGTTACTTATTCACTCGTTTGAAGCCGGCTCTCAGATATTTCGATGAAAACGATGAAAATGGGCCCATCATGTGACAGGTCGTTAGTTAGATAATTGAAAGACCTTTCAAATGAGCCTAAAACATCGAAGATCTGATAACCCTATGAAAAGTTATTGTCACTTAAGTGTTGTCAATACACTCTTTTGAATCTGGATCTCAGATATTTCGATGGATACGATGTCCGGATTAATCATGCGACGTATCGTTGGATGCGTAATCTTAATACATATTCAATAAGTCCAAAAGATTAAATATCTGGCAACCCTATCGAGTACTGAGTATATTAAGTTTTATTTAAAGATCATTTGTAGGTAGACATTAGGTCAGCTTCTTAAGTAGGCTACACTTCCCCTGTTCGCATTGATGCCCCATATGGAAAAACAGAAAGCTGAGAAATCGCGGGGATAGTTTGTCCCATACATAAGGCTACGTGTTAAGTTTTTGCGAAAATAAAACTGGATTTCCTCAAGTTTTGTAGAACAATGTACTGGATATTTTTTGCTCTTCTGAAAGAGCACATAATTTTAAACCAACTTGCATCCTTAACTCATAAGTGATGAAAATGAATATGACGCAGCAGCGCCGAGTTCTGACTGAGTATGGGGAAGCAAATGGGAGGGCAACTTATCTCACCAAGGGTGAAGGTTAAAATTGGGGGACTGGGGACGCCCTTGAATATGAGAAATTTATGCGAACAAGGGCAGTGCAATACACATAACTATGTGATGAAAAAATAGTAATGTAAGATTAATCATGTTTATTGAATTGTACGAAATCGCCAAACACAGAATATCGGCGGTACCTAAAATTAAACAATTTTTTCTTGTGGTCTTCCCACTCATGGAATAACTTATTTCTCGATGGTATTTTACGAGGTTTTAGCTCGCCCGATAGATGATGTTGGTAAACGAGTGAGGAATTTTGTTGATATATTTTCCCAACCTTCTCTTCCCACACGTTGGTAAACATAATCTTGTTGGTAACATGATACATCATAAAGGCTAAAGAAAGGGGGGAAGACAAAATCGTTAATGCATTGTTAGATGTTTATTTTATGAAACGCTACAAAGTGACAGAGCAGCATAAGGATTCGCAATAAAGCTTTGGGTGAAACGAAAGTATACATGGCCTAATGTTATCTATAAATAAAAGTCACTGCAACTAGAGAACCTGGAGTTTATTATAGATTGGTTCCTCCGTTTGACAGTTCGCGTGCTTCGATCGCCCAGACGGAAATGGGGGGCGCCTGGCGGGCGTTTTGTCTTGGGCGCTGCACTTAGCTGCGCAAGACGTCTGGCAGATTTTCCCCCCGACTGGCCCAAGAATGTTGCCAGAATTCTGGCGAATATGCAACAAACCGGTCGTGCACGGTTCAACCGATTGAACCGATTGGTTTTTGTGCCAGACAGCTGTGTGTTATTCCGCCAGATTTTCGCCAGATTCGTCGGGCGTCACGCAAAGCCTGGCTAAAAGAAGTGTGCCAAGTGTGTCTGAACTGCACGACAAACGTCCGCCTGCGCCAGACACTCAAATTCACCAGATTATTTTCCGACCGGGCGGTACCTACTTTTGGTATGAGATGGCCGTTCTCTAATAAGCTCCAGATTCTCTAACTGCCACTGGAGTGAAGTTTTTCTCAACTTTAAAATTGTTCTTCTGAGCAGGGCAAATATACTATCATCCGTCAAAATTTGTTCTGCGCATCGATGATCGAGTCAATGATTCTCATAACGGCAACTTTTAATTTGGGATTATTTTAATATTACGTTGTACAAAATTTCGTTTGGTTTCGCGAAAAAACTGGATTTCCTCCAGATTTCTAGAACAAACAGTTCGTCACTTTTTATTTTGACTTTGTCCAACCAACGGGGTACAAACTAAAAAAGTGTCAAACGAAAAAGTGACCAACCACCGGGGGTTGAGTGTATGAGCACACACTTCCACTTTTTTTTTTGAATTCTGTTTTCAGGGCATTTCAACACTGTCGTGAACAAATCGGTTCAAAATCTAGGTGAAGACTCGTTAAACCAATCCGTGTGCATGACGAAGCCGGATTTTGAAAATTTTTATTTAATAAAAAGATAAAAATATTTTTGTGTTTTTCATATTAAAAATCAGTCAGTTTTTGTTTTTTTTTATTTTTTAAAGAGCAAAATTTAAAAATCTGGTTTCGTCATGCACATCGGATACATCTTGAGAGTCTTCACCTAAAATTTCAGCCAATTTGGTCCATCCCATCTCGAGATATCGTGGCACCCGGATATCATCTCGGTGTTTCGTGAAAAACGCTAACAAAGTTTGAAAGTCCGCTTTGCGTATGGCAAATTTTTCAGCTTAAATCGTCTGATACATACTCAGTTTAATCATGAAATATCTTCATGAAACTTTCAGGAGTGATTGAGAATCATCTCTTGAGTGGATTCAACAAATATTTTGTAATATAAAATTTTGTGATTTTGTACATGTATGTAACCCCTTAAATCAAAAGTGATGAAAATGCATATGGGACATTTATACAAACAGTGGCGTTAATTCATTAAAAAAGTCTGTTAGAGGTAACTGGTTTGAATCCAGCTGTCGACACTTGTTGTTTTAGACGGGTGAAGTTTTTTTTTATTGGAAATGAATTCGATAACTCGATTCTCTCGGCTATCTCGAGCGTTATTCGGTATGTCCGAAAGCGGAACCATTCTTCTTTAGACTCGAGGCCATAGTTGCATGGTTACATTGTTAATTTGAATTTGGCTAACCGCGGTAAATTGTCTTGAACTGTCAAAAATTGATCGCGGTGGATCGCGGAGGACACTTTTCTACCACAGCTTTTTTGTATGATCAATGTGGTAAATGCTTTGGTGAATTTTTGACAGTTCGAAATATTTCAAGAAAATTAACGGCGGTTTACCAAAATCTAATTAACAATGCAACTCATGATTCTCTCGGACCATTCCCAGTCGAATCAATCCGAATTCTGAAACGGAATCTAATTAGAATCGTATACAAATTCCGTTTCAAACGCAACAACCGGTTCCGTGTTCGAACCGGTTGTTGCGTTTGAAACGGAATTTGTATACGATTCTAATTAGATTCCGTTTCAGAATTCGGATTGATTTGACTGGGTTACTGCTCAGTTTTTGTTTTATAACGTCATGCTGTCAATTCCCGGACGCTTCGAAACCCGAACACTTCATCTTGTTTTATCAATAATTTGAATATAAGTTCGCATAATAAATGTCAAAACTGCGAATAAAATTAAATAAAAATACAAGTTTACCAAAAATCAGAAACATTTCACTGAAATATTTCATAGGCGTCCGAAGCACCGGGAAAGCAAAACAGAAATTTATGGTTTTGATGTCCTTAGAATTTAGTATATTTTTATATAGAAAAAAAAACGATAGATGTGATGTTAACAGTTAATTTAAGACCTAAAGAACGCCATTCATTAACATTTCAGACCGAATTTGTGCGATTCATAAACAAAAACGAGTGTCCGAAATTCGAAGCAGAAGTGTCCGAAATCCGAAGCAGACGGGCCGGGGAGCCAAGGATTTGAACCCGAGTTTGTTTGATATGATTAAAAAGACAATAACATTTATGTGACTTGGGCCAGGCGATCCACGACTCCCTCATCTAGCCATAAAATATTTTTTTTTTTTTGAGGAGGGTTAGTATTTTTTGGGCCGGGTCCGGTGGTTTAGTGGTTAGCGTGGTAGCCTCTAAACCCCAGTATGGCCTGGGTTCAATCCCAGACGGACCCGGTGGCATTTTTCGAGACGAGATTTGCCTGACCACGCCTTCTATCGGATGGGGAAGTAAAACGTCGGTCCATTTGCGTAAAAGAGGTTTTGGGTGACTCACCACACATAACCTTCGGACGCCTAGAAATGAGCAGAAACTTGCAACAGAGACCACAAAAGACCCGGGGGTCGTTAAAGTGGATTACTTTGCTTTTTAGTATTTTTTGGGGGGATGTTAGGCGTTTGAAATGTAGGGGAGAGTGGGGAGATTTGATCCCCGGGGACACTTGATCCCAAGCCTGTATCTCGTCAGCCTGTGGGTAAAACAATTAGCTTTGTTCTAGAAAGTTGTGCGAAATTAACTAAAACTCATAGTAGAAAACAAAGAAAAAAAATTAAAAAAAATTAGATTGAGTTACACACATTTTTCTAAAACGAGCTGCAAAAAACTTCCAAGAGATCTTTTTTTCTTTTTTTGATATGCATAGAAAACACTCAAAAATAATCAAAAAAATATATTTTATACATGAATTGTTTGAGAAACATATCAACTCCAAAACCCTTACGCATTTGACGTTAAATTTATCGTCATACTATTTTTACAATCAATTGTTTAAAAAAGTGCGTTTAGGGAGACTTGATCCCTGCATTTTTACAGTCACTGGAATCAGCCTCAAGATTAATTAATTGGGCTGGGTTTTCATACATAGATTCCTTTAGTATAGTTGGACATAACTTACTGCAGCTTGAACCTTTTTTCAAAAGTTTTGTAAACAAAAATTTCCAGCTTTTGTAAACATGCTTAATTTTGGTCTAAAAAATAATAATTTAAGTTTTTAAATATTTTACATACTAAACTTGTTATATTTTGAACATAAACGTACAGGTTTTATGTGAAATTGCTGTAATTATAGAAAATTAAAAGTTTGGATGAATAAGAAACATTTTGCTTAAGATTTCTTCAAAATGTTGAAAGGGGGATCAAGTTACCCCTAACATTTTTAAAATGCCGGTTTAAAATATTTTTTTAAAACGCTTGGCATGATTCGAAGAGTTTATCTGATGAAATACCCTTATCAGCCAAACATAGTTGAATGTTTAAGCTTTCAATTAATGCAAAAAGATCATAGTTTTGTGAGAAATTGACAGAGTTATGTGCGATACAAAAAAAGGGGATCAAGTCTCCCCACTCTCCCCTATGGCAATAGAGATATAATATTTATAATGAATATAGTGAAAACAATGAGGGGTTATATAATGTATAACAAGTAATATAGTTCAAATATCAACAAAATCAATAAGTACTTAACAAGTTGTTTCGAAGCTTACTTGTTTAATTCGGAGAAAGAAGTTTAAAAATCAGCATATTTATAGGAAAAGTTTATTTTGGGAGGAAATTGTATTAAAATCAAAATACCAAAATATAAAAAAGAACAAAATTTTGATGATCGTGGAATAAAATAAAAAAAAACTGATGGAAATGGGGGCTAGATGACAAAAGCTTCGAAACAGCTGTCAAGGCCTAAGGTTTAAACAACTGCCTTAATTTTGGAAACACTTATTTTATATTGGCATTCAAAACAAAAATAATATTACAAAAAATCTAGACAAAATACATAACTATCAGAAATTTTTTAAAAGGGTAATTTATCCAATTGATTAATTTTATCTTGGAAAATATACTATCCAAAAATATTAGTGATTCCAAAACCAAGAGATTACAAAAAATAACTACTGTCAGTGGGGTGAGATGGGGTCAAAGTGATTTTTTACGGATTATACAATTTCTCAGATTCTTTTCAAATTCTGTTTAAAGAGTTGTGTAGGGGACATCATAAGAAGACTTCGCTAAAAAAAATCTCGTTCCTAGAACAAATCCTGTTATTTTGGCAGCTGTCTAAAGTCTTCACTTCAAACATTGTAGCGTGTCAATACGATACCCTCGAGCAAGAAACACTGTTGGATGTCTTGTTTTTACCATATCGTTGTATTGGAGCATCATTTGAGTTTCATTTGACCCAATGTCACCCCCTCTAAGGGGTTCTGCTTCTTAGTAGAGGTCCTTTTTTTCTGTTTTCCTTGCGTTGGGGCAGAGCATCATCAAAAAGCTCTAATTCACAAAATCACAATTTCCACTTTTATGGAACCTGTATGTGTTCCAGCACAAAAACCCTGAGCCCCAGAAACACTCCGAGCCGGAAACCGAAGATGTGTCCAAAGCTGCCACCGTAATTCTAACGCCAAAGACGCCGCACACCAGTTGGAAACTACACTTTCTCCACCACCAATTTGATATTCCGCCACTTCAATCCAGCATTCAAAAACCGACTCTCAACTTCCTTGACTATCTACATTTTTAACTAAAATTTCACTAAAAATATTAAAAAATTAAAATGAGAAAGAAAAAATCCGCGGAGCAGCGACGCGCGCGCGGCTTGCTTCCCATATTTCTTTAATTGTGACTTGAAATTAAATAAAAGTTGGAAAAAAATGTTTTTTTTTAAACATGCTTTTGGCATCTATTAACCCCTCGGTCATTTCGATTTCTTTTGGTTTTTTAACGTTTGTCTCACAGCTAAAAAAGTAGTAATCCAGCTGCGTGTAAAAGGCCTGGGTGTAAAATAAATATTGCATTATTTTATGCAATTTTATGTGATTTTACACCCATGAAACATGTAGCCCATCAGTATGTACTTGACCGAAATGTCAAGCTCATAACGTCATGATTCGAAATCCGGACACTTAGTAGCATATCATTTTTGTTATAGCTGGCAAAAAATCATGTAATAAATGGAAATGTAGAAATATCATAAGGATGTAGTATAAACAGTCAGTTTCAAGAAAATGCATGCAAAATATGTCTTTTCTAACAATTTTTTATCAGAATTTTGATAAATTTATTTATTTATTTATTTCATCTTCGGCACTCGCCGCACAGACTACAGCTTATGTCCAATTTTTAATCCTAGTTCTAAATACACATTTTGACATTCCAAACACAAACAGATCTGCTACATCATTAAACACTCGACAGCAAGCACTAAGGGGACTATAATAACCGTAGTTCGTACGATGGCCAGGAACTTCAAGAAACGGAGCAGGGTTGCGCAGATTACGAGCTGGGATGTGTAGGGTGATTTTATCGCGAAGGGTAGGGCAGTCAATATTGCACGACAACAAGTCGAATACATAAATTCGCTGTAGTAGAACTCGTCGTGATGCCAGCGCAGGGAGTTTAAGCCGCTCACAGTTGTCATCGTACGAGGAGAGTCCTTGAGGCCGCACCCATGGCAGACGTCGCACAGCAAATCTGGTGAAAGCTCGCTGAATCCGCTCGATCCTTTCAGCTTGCACGGCGTAGTAAGGTGCCCATACTTGGACGGCGTAGTTGACTCCGAACTAGCGAACAATAGATTGTTTTAAGCGCGAACAGATCCACAAAGTCAGCTGCATTTCGACGAAGAAATCCAAGGGTGGCAAAAGCTTTCGCTGTTGTCAGTGCAATATGTTCGTTGAAGCACGCTTTGCTGTCGATCGTCACACCCAGGTCCTTGATAGTGTTCACCCGTTCAAGTTCGTTTTGGCCCATCCTGTAGCTACTCAAGAGAGGTGTTCGTTTGCGCGTGAAGCTTATGATTTTGCATTTTTGTACGTTGACCTCCATTCCGTTGGCCAGCGTAACAGGCGATCGATGTCTTGCTGGAGTGCACAGCTGTCGAGAGGCGAGCTAACTGATCGGAACACTTTCAGGTCGTCTGCGTACATCAGCTTGTCCGACTCGAGGACACTGCACAGGTCGTTCACGAACAAAATGAAAAGTAAGGGTCCAACCACGCTGTCTTGCGGGACTCCGGAAGGAATTGCGAGGAGATGAGAGGAAGTGCATCTTACTTTGACGAAGGCTTTGCGATGGGAAATGTGGATTCTGCGAGCGAGCGGTTGAAAATGATAGTTGTGGGAAGAGCGAGAGAAACCGCACAGTTTTTCAAGAAAGATGGATGGATACTGTCCGGGCCGGGACCTTTAGTAACATCAACATCATCAAGGGCTCCTCATACATCTTCTATCGAGAAATGTACTACTGGCAGATGCAAATCATGAGTTGGTATGTGATCTACAACTTCATTGCACGGTGCAGGAAGAGAGTTAGAGTAAACCCCGCTGAAAAAGTCAGCAAATAAGCTGGCTTGCTCTTCCACAGAGTTCGCCTCTACGCATCCGTTCGAGATTTCAGTTGGAATCCCACTACCTTTTTTTCTACTCTTCAGGAATGTCCAGAAAGAGCGAGGGTTTTGCTTAACGTCTGTTTCGATGCGATGAATGTACTCACTAAAAGCTGCATTTTGTTGGGATTCGTAGAACTCTTCCAATTCACGCACTTCTACTATATTTGGTTGACAGCGTTGCTTGTGGAGTCGGGTCCTTGCTTTCCTGAGTCGGTTTCGTAGATTTCGAAGTGTAGCGTTCCACCAAGGCTTACGGTTCGATGGAGGATGTAGTCGTCTCAGCGGCGTGTGGAGTTGGATAACGTCGAATAGTGCATCGTAAAAACGGGAAACTGCTTCATCCAGTGAGCAGTGAGCAAGTATGCCAGTCCAGTTAATTTGTGAAAGTGCTAGGTTAACCGCTTCAAAGTCACAACGAGTGAAGTCGTATGTTAAGCTTTCGGTAGATTCTGGTACAGGTGTCACAGCGTCGTCAAATATTAAAACACATGGTCGGTGATGCGGGTCAAGTTTAAAAATTGGTGTGAGTGGCTCAATGAGACCAACAGTACGTGCATCACTTACAAACACCAGGTCCAGAAGTCTTCGGTTGCAGTTCGGCAGGTTGAAGATTTGCTGTATCCCTGTTGCAAGCATAGACTCTACGAAAGCAATTTCTTGCTCAGCAGATGCGTTTGTTGGCAGGTATCCGTTGATGTCCAAATCGAAAGACCAGTTGAGGTGAGGCAGATTGTAATCGCCTACAACTACGATGGTATCCGAACTACTCGCCATATCACAGATTTTCTGGACGGAAGCGGAGTGCTTTCAATAAACGTCAGGCGAAGATCCTGGCCGAATGTAGGTGCAGCAAATGTAACTTGAGTGAGAGGGTAGGGTAACTCGTACAACGACTTGTTCCAGGGTTTCACAGTCGGGTAGAACAACAGGTTTGCAGTGTATGAGATCCGAGTTTTTTATGGCAATCAACACGCCGCCCCCACGTTGCAAGTCGCTCGTGTTTTGGTTACGGTCTTTACGGTAGAAACTGTAGTCAAGAGATAGCTCAGAGTCTAAAATGTCGTCACGAAGCCAGGTTTCTGTGAAGGCGATCACATCGTAATCGCATGAGCTAAGCGCTTTCTAGAGGGTGTTTGTCTTAGTTCGCAAACCACGTACATTCTGGTAGTACAGCGTGAAAGGACCAACATCTGGGAGAGGGGTGGTTGTGGCGTCTGGTAACGGTACGTTCGGTTCAGGATCTTCGGTGATCATCGTGGGTTCCCCATCGACTAAAAATAAAATGACTTGTTGTGCTTCGAATTCCGGACACTGATAAAAGCTGATTCGAAATCCGGACACTTATGCTTCGAATTCCGGACACTCGATTTTACTTATGAATCGCACAAATTTGGACTGAAATGTTAGTGAATGGCATTCTTTAGGTCTCAAATAAGCTATTAACATCAAAACAATCGATAGTTTATATAAAAATTTGCTAGAATTTATGGAAATCAAAACCATAAATTTCTGCTTTGCCTTCCCGGTGCTTCGAACGCATATGAAATATTTCAAGTGAAATGTTTCGCATTTTTAGTAAACTTATATTTTATTGTTTTGGCATTAACTACAGCGTTCAAACAAACTTTAAATGAAAGTTGATGTTGGAATTCATCAAATAACACAGTTTTGACATTTATAATGCGAACTTATATCCAAATAATTGATGAAACAAGATGAAGTGTCCGGGTTTCGAAGCGTCCGGGAATTCGAATCATGACGTTATATGCGTTTATCCTTATAGCCTTGCATCGGTCTGATGGCCAAGTGGGCTAAAGCGTCGGTCGGATGCAACTTTTTTTTTGTGTTTGCAAAAATTTTACATGCAGTGTGTAATATTAAGTGTTTATTTTGACGAAGGTGATGTGCATGCTTTTGCATGCGATTTTACCATCGGATTCTTGCTGTGTAGGGTAGAGTAGTCATCAATGAGACACCTTTGGATTTCAACTTTCAATGATTTTTGTCATTTTTTCATTAGCATTTTATAATGACCTTTTTAATGCATTTTGTTTCTATTAAATCTTTCTAACATTGACCAAAAAATGAGATCGATCCGACCTCTGCAGCCAGAGTTATTGAACCGTCTCATTGTAGACGCACTTGGCAGGAACAATGAGACAGGTGGGAAACAATGAGACACTCTACGAAAATCAACATGATTTAGCTAGAATGTTAATATTTTTGTGTTTTATCATTGCAGGTGACTAGTCTTGGACATTTAAAGGCAATTTTTCCTACTTCAAACTTCAGTTGACAAAAGTTATACTAAAAAGAATTTAAATTATATAACTACCATAAATTTATAAATTAATAACTTTATATCTTTGGTTAAACAATGTTAAAACTCAATAAATGTGCCAAAAATCACTTCCACTTCATGTTTTGTAAGATTGCCATGGATTTTGAAAAGTTTAATGAAGAAAAATCAAAGTGTCTCATTGTGACTCATGGGCTGAAACCCCCGATTAAATCCTACCTGGGTTTCTTACTAAAGGATATAACAACACAGCAAAAAATCCGATGGTAAAATCACATGCAAAAGCATGCACATCACCTTCGTCAAAATAAAAGTTGCAACCGACGGGATTCACACCCAGCACCAACAGTAAGGACTGGCGCCTTAGCCCACTCGGCCATCAGACCGATGAAAAACTGTATGGATAAACGCATATATGAACTTGACATTTCGGTCAAGTAGGTTTCCCATACTGATGAGCTACATATCTCAGGGTGTAAAATCACATAAAATTGCACAAAATAATGCAATATTTATTTTACACTCAGGCCTTTTACACGCAGCTGGATTACTACTTTTTTAGCTGTGAATGGTAGAACTTCTTTCAATTCATGACATCGACTCAATTTATTTATAACGTCAGCACAAAAGAAAGTGAAATGATTCAAAAAATCTCATGATGAAAGCAAAGTATTATAAATTATATGTTTTCCAAATGAAATACAAAACGCAATATTATATATCTGTATTTTAAAATGTGGGTTTCATAAATCTCCTAGATGTTTGGGTATCAAGAGATCGGAAATTTGATGTCCTTTCCGATGCCACTTAGGTTGACTAGTTAATCGTGGACCGGTTCGGATGCCGGCATATTTTCCGACGACGTAATTCCGGGTTGGTACGAAATTCCAACTAAAAATCAATTCTATCGATACAAAGACCCCCAAAATAGTGTTATACCCGCTCCAAAATGTTTATTTAGCAATTCTATGGTAATATATTGACATTTAGTTGAATTAAAAGTTCGCAAAATTAAGTTTAGATAAGTTTTATATAGAATTGCCAGAGTTATAAAAACTTTTATACGAATTAGTTGGTAAACTTTATAATGTCCTGATTCGAAATCCGGACACATAGTAGCATATCATTTTTGTATTAGCTGGCAAAAATAGAAATATCATCAGAATGTAGCATACACACACCCGGGTCTAGCTCATTTCCCCGAATGACATTTCCCCGAATGCCATTTCCCCGAAAATCATTTCCCCTAATTGGCCACATCCCCGAATAACACTTCCCCTAATCAGCCACATCCCCGAATGCCATTTCCCCGAATATCATTTCCCCTAATCGGCTATATCCCCGAATGCCATTTCCCCTAATCGGTCATTTCCCCGAATGCCATTTCCCCGAAGTGAAACATACGCCAATTGCCGTTTATTTAAATTTAAATTTTCATATCCCCTAATCATCATTTTCGCTAAAGCCTTTTTCCATGACTAACAGCTATTTTCTTTCTCAATTTTACCGAACAAACAGCTTTTTCGGGTATGCTGTTGATTAAATGTTGTAAATTGGGTAGTAAAGCCCTTTGTCAATTTTTATGAACAACGGTAAGAAACCATTTCTGATAACGTTTTTTTTTTTCATTTTTATGCATAACAATTTTTTTTGACAAGACAACATTTTTTCGATGGATCAACTATGGTCCCCTTGGAACGAGCTGTCAAGTAGAAGCTTTTCTGCCAAGAAGGGTCGTGAAGTAAATTTTTTAAAATCGAATTAAAAATCCATTTTAAATCCTTTGCGGTCGTTCAAAGGGTCATTGTACTTAGAAAAATAAGCCTTATCGTTGTGAACAATAATATCACAAATTTAAGCTTAATTTTAGGACCCAATTACAGTCCAGACTCGATTATATGAAGCCTCGATTATCCGAAGTTTCGATTATCCGAAGGATTTGTATGGGACTTCGAATAATCGAATCAATTTTGTTTTCGTTTTTTTTTTCTTTTTCTTGTTTTAAACATCAAATTTGAGTACTGCAACCCCATTTTAGTCAAATTTGAATAGTTGATTGCCTATTAAATAATAAAATGCTTTTTTTCAGCATTTCAACACCGCCATATTGGCCTTGGATTTAAAAGTTCTAAATCACTTTAACGTAGTTTAGGGGACATACGCTCGATAATAAAAAATTAGGCATCAAAAAAAATTTTTTTTTCGTGATCCGATTATCCGAAGTTTTGATTATCCGAAGTGAATTTTTTCCGAAGCCTTCGGATAATCAAGTCTGGACTGTACTAGATTTTTTTTTTGTTCAATTAACATTTGTATTCAACCGCATAATTAGATGTTGTTTTTGAGAAATTTGCAAGGAAATTTGTCTTTTTTCGAATTTTGCCAAAAATCGGACAAATAGGTACATAAGGCTGGTACAAATTTTATTTAAAGTTTTTGTTGATTATACTTTTCGCCAAATCCCAAACCAGCAATGTGAATAAAATGATCAGTGTGTACGGGGTTCTGTACTACGAAAATCGCAGGGTATGTTTTTTGAATAATAAAAAATAACAAAACTTCTATTGCATTATTATTATCATGTCTATAAGAAAAAAAGTATTTGTTTTGAGAATATATGTATAAAAAAAAGTCTGTAACTATATTCATTGTATTTGAATTTGTATTGAATCCCCCCTAAAATGCTACGTCTGTTCTGAATGAAGCCAAAAAGAAAGTTGATCATTCAAGGTGAACCTTTAAATATGTTGTTTGATGTGATAAAAATTGTCATCATTTTTTTTCTATTAAAATGCTTTTTCCCAGAACGCGGTCAAGCGGAAATGCCCGGTGCCCAGGAGCGCGCGCGCTCCGGGGCACCGGGCATTTCCGCTTGACCGCGTTCGGGGAAATGGCATTCAGGGAAATGACTATTCAGGGATATGACTAATCGGGTAAGTGGCATTCGGGATTGTGGCCCATTCGGGAAAATGGCATTCAGGGATGTGGACGATTAGGGGAAATGAAAAATTCGGGTAAATGGAATTCGGGGAAATGACTATTAGGAGAAGTGTCTTTTCGGGGAAGTGGCATTCGGGGAAATGTCCCTTCGGTAATATGGGTTTCGGGGAAATGTCATAGATTCACACACCCAACCGGCGGACGCATGATTGTGATGCATGGCGGCATGAAAGTATATCAGAATCTGCATGAAATCTGTCCTCATGCATTTTTTGCGATATAGGGGTATGACATTTTTGCCCGTTACCGACAATTATCGACATAACCGACAGCTTTTTGGTTGTATTTCACAAAAAAAAACCCCTAAACAGTACGAGGTTTGAACCACCAACTTCTTGGTTATAGATCCGACACGCTACCACCGCGCCATAGACGCTTGATGAAATATGAGTGAAAGATCACCAACATAATCTTCTCTTTGGAGTGTTGCTCGGGGACGGGCCAGCATTATATGTGTTGGTGAGAACTGCAGATCGCTGAAATGTTTACACGCGGGCAAAAATGAGCTATGAGCTTACTGCAAAAAATGTTATAAAATCGACGTCGTCGTGCTATCTTGTCGCACCCGCCATTTTGACGTTCCGAGAAAAATGCGTTTCAATGTTTGACCTTGAACATACAAAAACGAGAGCACGCAATGTAAACAATAACAAACACGTTTTGTTTGGCTGACCATTCTGTGCATTGTCCCGAAGTTTGGTTGAAGTTGGTTGCTGGAGTCCCGAGTTATAATTACAAATGTTTACGGTAGTCTAGCTTGTACGTGCGACAAACGCATCCTGACTTTCCTGGCCTGAAATCCCTTTGGCATTTTGTCGCACTTACATCAATTTTCATGGAGTGACAAGATAGCACGACAAGATTGAAACTACTTTCATATGTAAAGTGACAAAAATGCACGGAGTTTTTTCGGTTTTTGTTGAATATCTCAGGATTGAAATCGAATTTTGGGGATCTTTGAAGGTCAAAAGGTGAGGCATTGTGAGCTGCACAAAATGGCATAATTAACTCAATTTGGCCCAAAATGCACGTACGACAAGTTAGCACGATGGCGACGAAATGTGACATTTTCTGCAGCAAATCCACTGTTGCAGATTTTGAGATATATTTTTCCTTTGGGTGCAGTCAGTTTTAAGAGAATGCATGCAAAATATGTCTTTTCTAACAATCTTTTATCAGAATTTGGAAATTCGGATGATTTGTTGTGCTCCGAATCCCGGACACCGATAAAAGCTGTTTCGAAATCCGGACACTTTTGCTTCGAATTCCGGACACTCGATTTTGCTTATGAATCGCACATATTTGGACTGAAATGTTAGTGAATGGCATTCTTTAGGTCTCAAATAAGCTGTTTACATCAAAATAATCGTCATTTTATATAAAAATTTGCAAGAATTTAAGGCAATCAAAACCACAAATTTCTGCTTTGCCTTCGGACGCCTATGAAATATTTCAGTGAAATGTTTCGCATTTTTGGTAAACTTATAATTTTATTTAATTTAATTGTTTGGCATCAACTACAGCGTTCAAACAAACTTTAAATGAAAGTTGATGTTGGAATTCATCAAATTGCACAGATTTGACATCCATAATGCGAACTTATATCCAAATAAATGATAAAACAAGATCCCGAGCAGGGGTAAATAACACGGGAATACCAAATTTTGGTATTACTTGGGCAAATAACAGAGACCAAAATGTGCCCTTGGTTGCCCAGTAATAGAAGGTAAAATACCATGAAATCGTACCAAAGACTTGTATGTGGAAGGGCACAACAATACCAAACCATGTTATTCCAAGGGTAAAATAACACACAGCTAAAAAAGTAGTAATCCAGCTGCGTGTTAAAGGCCTGAGTGTAAAATAAATATTGCATTATTTTGTGCAATTTTATGTGATTTTACACCCTGAGATATGTAGCCCATCAGTATGGGAAACCTACTTGACCGAAATGTCAAGTTCATATATGCGTTTATCCATACAGTTTTACATCGGTCTGATGGCCGAGTGGGCTAAGGCGCCAGTCCTTACTGTTGGTGCTGGGTGTGAATCCCGTCGGTTGCAACTTTTTTTTGTGTTTGCAAAAGCTGTAAAGGAGTGTGTAATATTAAGTGTTTATTTTGACGAAGGTGATGTGCATGCTTTTGCATGCGATTTTACCATCGGATTTTTTGCTGTGATACCACAAAATAAAACCATTTCAATACCAAGTTGAGGTCTCCAGGATTTTTGAACATTGCTTGAATACCAAAACTTGGTATTGCCATGGTTTTATTTTTAGGTATTCCCGCGCCCGTGGAAAATAAGATTTTAATATTCCAGTGGTCTTCCACATACATGATTTTGGAATGATTACTGCTATGGTTATGATTACTGGGCAACCAAGAGCACATTTTGGTCGCTGGTATTTGCACAAGTAATTCTCAAATTTGGCATTTTCATGCCATTCTTTCGTGCAGCAGTTACAGTTAGTGAAAAAAGCGGAAAAGATCCATATCAAACCATCCACATTAACGACTCCCGGGTCTTTTCTGGTCTCTATTGCAAGTTTCTGCTCGAACCTAGGAGTCCGAAGGCTTGAATGGGGAGAGCACCCAAACCTCTTTCTACTCCAAGGAACCTTCTGTGTAGACCCAAGCTCCCACGAGTCAGGACTCCCGGCGTGGCCGAGACGCCACCAGACTGTATGACTGCTGAACAGGGACTGCGGCCGTGCTGCCGTGCGCTGACACTCTGACAGCTGTGTGTGTTGATGTGCGGAAACAGGGGGTTGATGACCGTGCACACATATTGGGATCCATAGACAGGGGGGCGCTATACGGGCCCACACATCTCCCCCCTTCTCTAGAAAAAAATACAGCAACGCCGGTGCTTCTCATTTGAGGGCACCTACTAGCTGAAAACTGACTTGCACTTTCCTCTAAGCTTTAGAATCGAGACAAGGATTCTTCACACTCTTGCAGCCACCACGATGAACACGCCTCGACGACGACCGTCCGATAAAAAAGGAAGACGCTGCTCGCGAATTGTTTTTTATTTCGATTATTATCGAATATCCTTTCTTTTGTTGTATTTCCCAACACATTTTTACAAAACCATTTCTTTCTTCTCTCTTTCTTCCACTTGTTCGCTATGGTGCCATACACATTTTTATTAATGACTAGTGAATGTACCTCCCCACTTTTTCTACTTCCACTCTTTCCTTACCTTTACCAGGCATGAGTCAGCGAGTGTTCACCAGTCGTTGCGGCCTTTCAGTGAGATCACAAGCCAGAAGGGCCTTTCAGTGAGAGCTCACAAGCCGTTGATGTCTTCCGTTGAGCTCACAAGCCAGACAGGCCTTTCAGTGAGTGTTCGCCAGTCGCTGTGGCCTTTCAGTACGTTCACAAGCCGGAAGGGCCTTTCAGTGAGAGCTCACAAACCGTTGATAAATCGTTGCGGCCTATTCAGTGAGTTCACAAGCCGGAAGGGCCTTTCAGTGAGAGCTCACAAGCCGTTGATGAATCGTTGCGGCCTATTCAGTGAGTTCACAAGCCGGAAGGGCCTTTCAGTGAGAGCTCACAAGCCGTTGATGAATCGTTGCGGCCTATTCAGTGAGTTCACAAGCCGGAAGGGCCTTTCAGTGAGAGCTCACAAGCCGTTGATGAATCGTTGCGGCCTATTCAGTGAGTTCACAAGCCGGAAGGGCCTTTCAGTGAGAGCTCACAAACCGTTGATGAATCGTTGCGGCCTATTCAGTGAGTTCACAAGCCGGAAGGGCCTTTCAGTGAGAGCTCACAAGCCGTTGATGAATCGTTGCGGCCTATTCAGTGAGTTCACAAGCCGGAAGGGCCTTTCAGTGAGAGCTCACAAGCCGTTGATGAATCGTTGCGGCCTATTCAGTGAGTTCACAAGCCGGAAGGGCCTTTCAGTGAGAGCTCACAAACCGTTGATAAATCGTTGCGGCCTATTCAGTGAGTTCACAAGCCGGAAGGGCCTTTCAGTGAGAGCTCACAAACCGTTGATAAATCGTTGCGGCCTATTCAGTGAGTTCACAAGCCGGAAGGGCCTTTCAGTGAGAGCTCACAAACCGTTGATGAATCGTTGCGGCCTATTCAGTGAGTTCACAAGCCGGAAGGGCCTTTCAGTGAGAGCTCACAAGCCGTTGATGAATCGTTGCGGCCTATTCAGTGAGTTCACAAGCCGGAAGGGCCTTTCAGTGAGAGCTCACAAGCCGTTGATGAATCGTTGCGGCCTATTCAGTGAGTTCACAAGCCGGAAGGGCCTTTCAGTGAGAGCTCACAAGCCGTTGATGAATCGTTGCGACCTATTCAGTGAGTTCACAAGCCGGAAGGGCCTTTCAGTGAGAGCTCACAAGCCGTTGATGAATCGTTGCGGCCTATTCAGTGAGTTCACAAGCCGGAAGGGCCTTTCAGTGAGAGCTCACAAACCGTTGATAAATCGTTGCGGCCTATTTAGTGAGTTCACAAGCCGGAAGGGCCTTTCAGTGAGAGCTCACAAACCGTTGATAAATCGTTGCGGCCTATTCAGTGAGTTCACAAACCGGAAGGGCCTTTCAGTGAGAGCTCACAAGCCGTTGATGAATCGTTGCGGCCTATTCAGTGAGTTCACAAGCCGGAAGGGCCTTTCAGTGAGGGCTCACAAGCCGTTGATGAATCGTTGCGGCCTATTCAGTGAGTTCACAAGCCGGAAGGGCCTTTCAGTGAGAGCTCACAAGCCGTTGATGAATCGTTGCTGCCTATTCAGTGAGTTCACAAGCCGGAAGGGCCTTTCAGTGAGAGCTCACAAGCCGTTGATGAATCGTTGCGGCCTATTCAGTGAGTTCACAAGCCGGAAGGGCCTTTCAGTGAGAGCTCACAAGCCGTTGATGAATCGTTGCTTAGACATGCATTCACAAACCCTTCCCCCACAGGTCTTACTGAAGATTATTACAAGCCAGTCTACGCCAGGCATGATAGAACATCCACAAACCTCCTCTTCCACAGGCCTTCCAGTGAACAATCACAAGCTATCTCTACCTCTGGAATGAGTGACATTTACAAGCCATTTCCTTCTTTTCCCCGAAAAAGAAAGGAAAAAAAAACTTCGACCGCTTTTTACACAGCCCACATTTTAATCTTCTGTATTTAGCGGTATTTAGTTACCGAGAGCTTAAATTACTAAGCAGAAGGAACATCTTGTTCTTGATTTTTTCTTAATCTTTAAGTTGTGGTTACGCACGACTAAACTTTTTTTCAAAATATGAGCAAAAGTCAATGAAATTACTAAATTGGGATCTGCAGACAAAATCACATCTATTGTACAGATATTGAAAATCTGGCATCACTTCCAAAAGTGTCAACATAAATTTTCTTTCTTTTTCTCGCAGTTCAGATTTTTTCAGTCTCCCGCTCTTTTATCTCGCTTCAACCACAGCAAAATAAACCATGCTAATGGTGCAGAAATCAAAAATTTCAGCCAAAAGTCCACGCTCTCCGCGCGACAGGCAAACAAAAATTTCGATTCTGAGCAGCATCCGGCTGATCCTCCTCCACAACCGGAAATCAACTCACAGACTTTTTTACTTCACTCACCTGTCACTTAACGCGCTGGGGGTACACCGAAAACGAAAAAACACTAGAGCCAAGCGAAAACAAGAACAACGCTCTCCTGGCAGGATTCGCCATTGTGTAGACCCAAGCTCCCACGAGTCAGGACTCCCGGCGTGGCCGAGACGCCACCAGACTGTATGACTGCTGAACAGGGACTGCGGCCGTGCTGCCGTGCGCTGACACTCTGACAGCTGTGTGTGTTGATGTGCGGAAACAGGGGGTTGATGACCGTGCACACATATTGGGATCCATAGACAGGGGGGCGCTATACGGGCCCACACACCTTCCACCCCAGTGTTT